>NC_141627.1:24001572-24301572 GCF_047967505.1 Dipteris shenzhenensis
GAGGAGCCATGCCACCTTACATGTTATAATATTACTACCATGGATTATGTACATCACACCTTATGGGTCCTCTTATGTGGAAGGGTGGCACATGGTCATGCCCTGCCACCTCAAGCCTAGGCCCTATGCACACCATATTTTATTATACTATTGCCACACATACAAACACACATACATATTAATGCCTTTTTCCTTAGACAAATTTATCCATAACAGTTCCCCCCCCCAGGCAGGGAATGCACAGCATTTCCATGCCTGGGTCCATCACGCACAAAGAAGGGCTTGAGGTAATGCTTGTTGATCACCTTCTTGCCATATGGTTCATGTAGCTCCTGAACTTGTACAGACCCATTGCTATGTTCCTTGATGACTTTGTATGGACCGGTCCACAGTGGCAAAAACTTCTTATCTATTTGGTGGTCCAATCTGTTATCAAAGCATAGCACAACATGCCCCTCAGCAAAGTGTCTTTCCCATCCCTTGCAAATCTTAGCATCCAAGCGAGCCTTTTGTCGATTCTTTTGGATCTCTGTTTGGTGTAGTGCAAGGCATCGGGTTTCATCTAACTTCTCAAGTTGTACCAATCTGGCCTCTACATATTCATCTTCTGTCATCCTCTATTCTTGTGCCAATCTTAAGGCCGGAATCTCTATCTCTAGTGGTAACACTGCCTCAGTCCCATATACCAACTCAAAAGGAGTGTGACCTGTAGACGTTTTATGAGTGACGTCATAAGCCCACACAGCTTCAGTGACCTTTTGATCCTACTGGCTCCTGTTCCCTGTGGCCATTTTTCCCATGGTTTTACAAAGGAGGCCATTGGTCTGCTCCGTTTGACCCATGGATGCTGGATAATATATGCTAGAAGTGCGATGATCAATACCCATGCGATCCATGAGCAATTCCACTGCTTCATTTAAGAATGGACTTCCATGGTCAAACACTATTTCCATGGGTGTCCCAAACCTTATGCAGATACATTCAGATATGAAATTTGAAACTATCTTACCATTTGCAGTGGGGAGAATGATAGCTTCAGCCCACTTAGTGACATACTGAGTGGCTACCAAAAGATACTTCTTTTTGCGGGCAGTCATGGGCAAGGGCCCGACAAAATCTATTCCCCACTTCTGAAACGGATGGATGGACATCACTGGGTGATGTTGCCCAGGACGCAAATCCTTTCTACCAAAGAATTGGCATGGTTCACAGGTTTTGCAATACAAAGTGACATCCTTGAACAAGGTCGGCCAATAGTATCCATCATGTAAAATCTTCTTAGCTGTATAGTCACTGGCATAGTGGCCTCCACAAAATCCATCATGATAATGCTTCAATACCTTAGGTACTTCATCTACATCAATGGCCCGTCTTAGTACCCCATCCATGACTTGATGGTAGAACACCCCATCAAAGAGGGTGTAGCGCCTACTATCTCTGTGGATCTTCTTTCTCTCATAGCTAGTACTTTCTGGAGGAAAGGAGAAAGCAGTAAGAAACCTATAGATTCCACCATACCATGGATCCCCAACTTCTATGGCCGCTACAAGGGTTACATCGAGGCACTCCTCTAAATCAATCAAAGCATTCTTCAAGTTGGAACAACCCCCTTTTACAATTTTGAAAGAAAAATCATATTCTTGTCAAACTGCCAACCATTTGGCCAACCGGCCATGGGATTTGGTGATTGAAGAACCTACTTTGCAAGACCATTGCTACATATTATAATGAAGGACTTTCCAGCAACATAATGCTTAAATTTCTCAACGCAAAACACCAAAGACAAGGCATGCTTGTTAGCCTCTGAGTAGCATCGTTCAGTGTCGAGCAATTGTCGAGAAGCAAATCGAACAGGATACATGACCCGATCCTCCCCTTGCTCAAGAAGAATACCTACCAGAGTGTACTCACCAATTCCAGGATTGATATAGAAAGTCTTTGACCAATCTAGATTGCGTAGAATGGATTCTGAAGCCAGAGCATTCTTGATTTGTGCAAACCCATGATCACAATCCTCATCCCAAGAGAAATCAACCCCATCTTTTAATAGCATAGTCATGGGTCATGTCAAAGCAACATATTAATTAATGAAGCAGTGATAGTATCCTGCTAGATTGACAAATGAGTGTACCTGATGTTTGGTTGTCAGTGGGGAGAGCTTGAGGATGGCTTCTACCTTCTCGAGGTTAGGCTTGACGCCCTCAGATGAGACAATATGTCCCAGTAACCTCCCTTGAGTGGCTCCAATGGTGCATTTCTCAGGGTTGAGACTGCTATTCGCATCATTGACCCTTTGGAAGGCCAACCTAACCTTCATGACATGCTCCTTATGTGACGAGAATATACAATAATCATTTTAAAATACCTCCAAGAAATCCCCCAAATAAGGAGCAAACACCATCTGCATAAATCTTTGAAAGGTAACAGGAGCATTGGTGAGGCTAAATGGCATTAGTTTGAATGCAAATGTCCCCCAAGGTGTGGCAAATGTGGTTTTAAGCACATCTTCTTCAGAAATTCTGATTTGATAAAACCCAAAGTAACCATCACAGAAAGTATACATCTCATGACCACTTACCTTCTCAAGAATGAGATCTTGAAAGGGAAGAGGATGATGGTCCCTCTTGGTGGATACATTGAGTTTCTTATAGTCGATGCAGATCCGCCACTTGTTGTTTTTCTTTGGGGTGACTACCACTGGTGAAACCCATTTAGTATTGTGAACTGGAACAATAAACCCAGCTTCTACAAGTTTCTACAACTTTGAACACAAAGCATCATACTGTAGGGGCCCTAATCTTTGATACTTCTGAGCCACAGGCTTCGCATTAGGCTTCAGCTCTATCTTGTGTTCTATGGCAGTCATATGGCAAAGGTGGCGTTAGCTAGTTGCGAAAAGGTCAGGGAAATCTTTAAACATTTCTAGGAATTCGTCTTTCTCACTTGGAGTGAGGTCTAGGGAAAGCATAGATTCAAGCTATTGAGAACTAGCTGTTACCTTTTCTATAGGTGGCGGGGTCAGAGACACCCCCATCATGTAAACTTCCTCCTCTGAGAACTCCTCCCCCCCATCTGATTCTTCCATTGATTCAAACACTGAGGATCAGAGAGTATCATTGTCTTGCTCCTATTCTTCTTCTGGTTCTGTGGCACTTGGTTGCATCGGGATCTTCTCCTTAGAAGCACCAAAAGACATGTGCCCTATCTTCCAATAGCTAACTACATCACTCTTTCTCAACCATGGTCTCCTGAGTATGGCTGGGTAACTCCTACCTGTATCTTCAATGTCCACTACATAGAAATTGATGATGGTGGTCAACCCAGTGATAGTGATGGGCAAATCCTCAATGACTCCCAGGGTGGCAAGTCATCGACCATCTGCTACCTTGATTTGAGTGGAGGAATGCCTTGTGCATTTCAAATTCAATTTCTTCATGATTCCAGGCACCATGATATTACATGCAGCTCCCCCATCAACACACACTTTTGACATGGCAATTATCTATGATGACATCTATTGTATGTGGGTGCCGATCAATTTCTTCAGAGATAGAAGATACCTCTCGTACCTTTCCCTTTTTCTTGCTCCTCCTTGTTGAGAGCCCTTGCTACAGCTCACGTCTCACCTTAGGGCTTAATGCTATTAGTTGAGAGAGCGGATGCTCAAAGACCTATGAGCAAGGTCCTGAATGACCGAATAGTCCTCTTGCCCTGAGCCGATGGGAAAATCCGAGGGCAACCACTTACTCTTGCGAGATCTTTTAGTCTTCTCTGTTGGTGGGTCTGCTATCTCAGCATCTGAGGGCTTTGAGAAGGACACCTTCTTCTTGGGGTGGCCTGGTCCACGGTTTGGAGAGGGGTCCGAGGTGGTATGACTTCTGATTCACTTAGAAGATTCACCCTTGGAATATTGGGACATTTCGTGCAATAATGACCCTTTTGGTGACACTCGTAGCATACAACATTAGCACAGTCTCTTGGAGGGTGGTTGGCTTGATTTCTGATGCCCACCATCTCAAGCCAAAGATCATTCAGGGCCTTGGCTAGGTCATTGACTCCGAGTTCTTTTGTAGGGGGGGCCTCTTTAGCTGGAGGGGCCAAGGGAGTAGAAAGGAGGGGGGCTTGTGGGCCAGACTGGGGAAATCTTTGAGGCGGAGGGTGAGAATATACACCTTGTTGAGGGTAAGCATCTAAGGGAGGACCATACATTTGAGGTGGAGGTGGTGGATACATTCCTGATGAGGGGTGGGGGTATGCCTCTGAGTTAGACCCCCCAGGTTGTTGTTGCAAGAATTGAGGGGGTTGCGGAGGGACAATCGTCTTCTTTGAAGCGGGGTCAGACTGAACTTTATCAAACCTTTGAGCAATCTCATGTGCTAGCACCATAGTTTCTGGATTCTCCCATTTAAGCTTGAGGCGGAATTCGTCACTTGCTCCTGCTACAAGGTAGCCCAACACATGCTGAGTCATTCCAGCTCAAAATTTAGCATTGTCCTCCTGCATGGCAATTAAACAGTCCAGGAGCATGTGGGGGAAGAGGGAGCACTCAGGAAGGGATAAGAAGACACCAAAAGTGGTGTAGCAAAAGCTACTCCAGCTTATTTCTCTACCATATATATATGAGTATACATGGGCACTATACAGTGGGTGGGCACACTGCCCTTTACCCCAACAACCTCCCACTTAAAGGCAGTGTGTCTTTAAGGGAGTATAGTATACATATAATACAATCAGCCATAGGCTGAAAAACAAGATGACCAAACCGTCATCCTATGCCCATCGACACTTTACAATGTGCAAAGTGCATAGAGGATAAGCTGCTAGTAGACATCAGGTTTGTGAGATAGAAAATGACAAGCTGTAGATGCCTATCAACCAAGATCTCATGCTAGATCTCACTGGGAGAGTGAACTCTCACCACCACATGCTCCTGTGCTAAGTCCATAGCACCCGAACTATCACTGTGCAAATAAAATGTCTCTGTACCACCTGTGACCATAAGCACATGCCCTACAATAGACCTCTCCTGGTCTACCCAACCTGCATCACCTGCATGCTGCTCCTAGAAGCATAAGGACCTGATGTCCACAACCACTTCCCTACTGCCAAAATCTACCATAATCATGCTACCAACTCCCACTGCAACAGAAGCAAGAACCGGAAGTGTAGCCCTAATGGCAAACATGTGAGAACCAAGTCTCAACACAGTCATGGATGCATGAAGTACTATGGCTGCCATATCAACCATAACTTGCTGCTCAACTGATCTATGATCGTCAAACCTACTATGTTTCAAGTATGGAGCCAATACAGGCAATGGAGTACTCAGTAACTTCCCTCTCTCCATACTGAAACAACCAAGTATCTGACAAACATCATCAAGACCATGCAACTCCCACTGCAAAGCATCCCTGTCCATAAGGAACCATATGGCAAGTAACCTCAGAAGGATAGCAACCTCCTGAATACTAAGACCATAACTTGTCTTACTGCGCATCACATCTTGAGCTCTCATAATGGTATCAAACCTATGAAGCCAAGCTCGAGGGGATTGCTTCTGGCCATGGAGGCACTTACGAAGCAAACATATCAATGATTCCTACCCATGTGCCATATGACCCGAGTCAATAACTGCAGAAACCACATCTGTTCTGGCATAACCAGCCAATGGATCATACCGGGCATCATTAGCCAAGGTATCCTCTTCACCATGCATAGCCTCATCCTCATTTGCAAGAGGCACTCCGCATCCTGGGAGTAAACTGTAACTGTCCATAGAAGATGCATCAACAATCTCCATAGGAGTATAAACCTATGGAATACTCGAGACATTTGATCATCTTTAACCAAAATTAGGAAGTAATCGTGGATGTCCCAACTTTATAACCTGCTCATTGTAGGAAAAACCTCCCACTCCAAGGGATATGGGCTGCCCCTGCAAAGAATTCGCAGGTATCAGTGCACTTACACCCTCCTGGAATACCACTCTCCTACTATCCACAGTCCTGGGCTATTTAAACATAGCATCCTCTCTGAAATAGACATTATGGCTGCGTATCAACTCTCTAGTTGAAGAATCCCATAACCTGTAGTCCCTACTGGACTCACTATATCCAAGGAAGATACACCTCCTCGACCGGGAACCATGAGCATAAGCCTCGCAGCCAAACACATGTAAATGCTCATAAAATGGTGCCCTGCCTGTCAAGAAGTCAAATGGCACTCTATCATTTAGAGATCTCCTGGGTGACCTGTTAAGCAAGTATGCAGTTGTCTTACATGCCTCAGCCCAATAGCATTTTTTCGGTAAGACCTGCATATCGTAGCATGCTACCAATCCTGTCCAATAGAATCCGATTTATGCCTTCTGCCAAGGCATCGTGAGCAGAAAGATGAGGAGTGGTCAACAACCTCCTAATACCAAGTGTATCACATCGATGCTGAAATCTAGAAGAGGTAAACTCTGTATCACCATCAGTCATCAAGCTCAATAGCTTCTTTCCTGACTGATTTTCAGCATTACCCAAGAAGTGCTGAAATGTATCATATACATCATGCTTCTGCCGAATCAGATATACCCATATGTACTTTGTAGCAGCATCAATAAATGTCACAAAGTAAGAGGTACCACCCAGTGAAACGATAGGCATAGGCCCACAAACTGCACTATGAACCAACTACAATGGCTCAACATACCTCTCACTGATTGTCTTCCTCACAAAAGAGGATCCTGACTGCTGACCATCATCACAATCATGACACAAAATTTGAGAGACATCCATAACAGGAATGTATCTCAATGTTATAAGGGCTTTCATACCAGCAGTAAACATATGTCCAACTCTGGCATACCATAAACTAACTAATGGCTGCTTACTAATCATAAGCATCTTATCCTGGACACCTGATACATGCAATGCATAAGAGAATCCAACACGTGATCCCCTAGCCATAACCAGATTACCTCTAGCAATGTTCCATGCATGATCACCCAAAGAGACATGATAACCTGCCTCAACCAACTGTCCAGTACTGATCTTGCTCGTAGCAAGTCCTGGTATATGTCTAACCCTTTGTAGAACAAGAATAGAGCCACTAGGCATAACAAGGTGGATATCCCCATAACCATAGACATCCATAGAATCATCAATGCCCATCAAACCACTCTCCACAATGCATTCTTGATATGCACTGAACCATGACCCATGAGGGGTCATATGACATGAAGCACATGGATCTAACATCCAATCACCGAGAATGGGTACATTAGTGGCCAAGAAGGAGGTGTCAGACATAGACAAAAGAATGCCTTCATCACTGCTACTATCAGTGGAAACCCTGGCATCCACGCCTTGAAGCTCAACATGCTTCTTCTCCTTCTTCCTATCATTCTTAACCTTGCTCTTCTTCTTGCATTTTCTTAGCCATTTCCAGTAGTACTTTTTCATGTGGCCATACTTTCCACAATAGAAACATCTAACACAAGTCCGAGAGCTAGACTTGCTCTTGGAATTCCCCCTTGAACATGACCTGTTTCTACCAATTGATCTACCTCTAGAGTGCATATCAAGGCTGTATTTCAGCACATCAGGGCATTTCAACCCATCATGATGTAACATAACACTATCGTGGTCATACATCTGGCATATACAAGTATAGAACTCATATGCATGGCAGTCTACACCCTGTACACCATCATATACCTGCAAGTAGACTGACTTCGAGAGTGATGACTGAATGATAGAGCATGCTTTCTCATCCATGTCATTCTAATCACTCTGTTTAATGCTATTAGGCTTGACACCTTTGCATTGAATGGGCTTATGCTGCCTTTTCTGCACTAACACATCATAAATTTGCTCTTTCCAATACTGAAAGTTTAATCCATCCAACCTCTCAATATCAAAGAGGGCACTACCAGCTGTAGATGCCAAATCTGTGGCACAATAGCTCACAACCAAAGAGCAGTATAGTGCAATAGGCAACCCAAATGACCAAAAATATAGTGTTGTCTAGACCAATCAGGCCTCCAAATAAACTGACTGATCCAATGCTCAAAAGCACTCAGCCATAAAGAGGCATAAATAGGATTATATGCAGCCCAGTAACCTGCCAATGCCTGGCAATCCAAGTAAGAAATGCACTGAACCAAATGAGCAATGCCTGCTCAACCAATGGCAATAGGATCCTAGCTCAACTATCCAGAAACAAGAATGCGGCATCCACCAATGCAAATCCATAATGCATCGAAATGGCATTTACTGCATCACCAATGCATCACCTCAAGTGTGCAATCCTTTGGCAACAAAATCAAGCATTCACCACTTGCCAAATGTGCCAAAGTGACTTGCCAAAATGCCAATAATGCCCTTGGACTGAAGTGAGATCCCAATCATTTTTTGTAATTTACTGTGAGTTCCCAATTCACTGTTGTGCAAGAGAAATTCCTACAACAATACCTCACAGCCACTTTGGGCAAAATAACACGCTATCCCTATTTTTGAACAGCGATATCTTTTCATTGAAAGACCAGATGCCAAAGCTATAAACAGCAAAGTTGTAGCTGGTAGAAAGATCTACAACTTATCAGTTGACCTCAAGAGCCAAATCCTTGTGGATTCTCAGATGTTCTCACCTGAAAAACAGCTTCCTGCACATTGGTCACAAATAGACAGTAGACTGCAACTTTTTGTGGTTTTGCAGAGGTTGTAACGCCTGCAACTTATACCAGATCAACTTGCTTCCAAAAGCAAAGTTGTAGTATGTTTTGTGAATTACAACTTTCCAGTTCGGCACAAAGTGCAATTCCGCACCAGGAAAGAGATGTTCAGACCTGAAAATGACTGTTTTGTCATAAAAGACAGCAACAGCAGCAATTGTAATGTCCTGACCAATGGCAAACACAATGCCATAAAATCAGCCCCAAATACGGTAACAAATCAGCCCCAAAATGCTGACAAACCAGCCCTGAAACAGCTCCAAACAATGCTAATCTGACAGGATCTCAATACATCACCGTACCACCGTATGTATCCAACGTATGTATCCAACATAGGCAAATAACCATGCATCCAACGAACTGTCAATGCATCTCAACCAGGCATGTACCACTATCAAAGCATGTGTCACTGCCACTGCCAAAGTGATGTACCTATAGATTGAAAGCTCTTTGTAGTGATCAAAGCATCTGAAACAAATTCATAATCCTTGCAGACAACTTGCATAATGTCAAAATCAAAGGATTTAATCCATAACTATTTCTTTGCTATAGTTCGTGATCGCATCTTCGGGCTTTGAGTAGTGACTTGCACACAAGCGACCAATCTGAAGGAACAGATCAAGATTTAAGGCCAATTCTTCTCTCAAGTCGTGGGCTACTATGCCTCTATCCAAAAAATGACGTATTTGCTTTCTGTTCTATGCACAGGCGGCCAAAATTCTTGAGCCACACGGATATGCCAATTCTGTTGCTTGTTAAATCAACAGCCACAGTAAACAATCTCGTGTATGAATCAAGCGTGCAAGTTCTTCTCATCAACATCTACTGAAATTTGCACCTTTCGTCATCTATTATTGCTAGCGCAAGTGCATAAGTTCTAGCAATTTCACAGCATCAGATATTGTACTAGCAGTTTCTCATCACAAACAGGAGCTCTATGCGAATATTCTAGTCACTGTGCACACGGAGACTTAGCTTTGCATATCACACAGGAGTGGTTGTTACAATAGAGAGTCGTCCCTACAGCTTGTGCCTATTGATGACTTGTACAGGCTGGTTTGAAGTAATTGATTACACATCGCGCTGCTTCACTTGCGATAGTAAGTGTCGACAGTCTCAAATTGACCAACAAGATGTGTGCAGTAATTATCAAAATCTCTAATGGCACATGAATTACAGTGTAGTGGATTGCAAGCCAACTTGAGCTGCCAAAATCCTTGAAGCTCCACTGAACTCTCTCCTCAGGCTCTTCTCCTCGAGCTCCTAGAGCTCAGATCAGCAGATCAGCATAGCTATGGCTGCCCCGTCTTCTCCACGAGAGACATCGATCCAAAGCTCCTTCAATGCTCGATCCGCACACACCACAAGCCCTCGCGAAGCTCCCCGCAGATCGAACACCACGACCTGCTCTAATACCAGTTGTGGGGGAAGAGGGAGCACTCAGGAAGGGATAAGAAGACACCAAAAGTGGTGGAGCAAAAGCTACTCCAGTTTATTCCTCTATCATATATATATGAGTATATATGGGCACTATACAATGGGTGGACACACTGCCCTTTACCCCAACAGAGCACGGCCGCTCGATCCACATATCAATGCGCCGTCTCACCTTCTGACTGCTTCAAGTTTGCCACCTACAAGTACACATTCTCCGGCTCCTCTTCTTTGCCGAAATACTCAATCATCGCTGCTGTCAACCTTGGCTAGCTTTGGCGAACATCTTCGGCCTGCTTCTCATACCACACTTGAGACCAAACCCTCTAAAAATGTGGGAAGAACCAATAGCCATCTGTCTTCAATAAGAAAGTTGAGAGAAACACAACGGCGCTTGAAGGCCACAAGATACTCATTTGGATTTTCTTCAACCCATCTACAAAACACGGGAATGTCAGCCATGCTTGGAAAATGGAAAAGAGAGAGATGAAATGAGGCTTATCTATGGGCAAACAATGGAAAGAGGTAGCTTGAACTGAAAATCAGGTGAAGATACATCCACAAAGCACACATTGGCAGGGTAGGATGTGACTGGTGTATTGTGAAATACTACCCGGGAAGAATTTTCAGCATAGAATAGCTCATAGACAATCTTAAAAGGACCAACCCTCATGATATCGCAGCCATCTTTACAAGCGAGGGTTAGAGACGTAGCGCTGCATGAGGTTGTTCATCAAGGCAAACAAGAATGCCATGACAAATGTCAACAGTTGGAGAGCTTACACATCACCTTCATCTTCTTCCAGTTCTTGTAGTCGCCATGCTATTTCTTCAAGGGGTGTGCGGTCTGGCATCCTTCTTTTGAGAAATGTCCTTGAGGACCTTTCTGATGATCTTCCGAAGTCAGTAAACTCGTATCAAATATGCCCAACACTTAGTTTCATGATGACCACAACCTTTGCATTCCTTATAAATGATCACCCTCCTTCATGGCTTGCAGCTTTGTTGGGGCAGTGCTTCCACTCGCTTCATGCATGATTAAAGTACAAGCTTCACGTGCTAAGAAATCAGCAACTAGATTTTGAGCTCGAGGGATATGCTGAATTTTTACCTCTTCAAATTGGTTGCAAAGTTCCAATGCTTGTTGATGTCGTGGAACCAAGCCTTTGCTCCGCACCTTCCATCTTCCACTAACTTATTTACACACGAGTTGAGAATCTCCTTGCACCTCAAGTTACTTGATGCGATGTTCTTGCACCTTTTGTAGCCTAAAAATGAGTGCTGAGTACTCAGCTTGGTTGCAAGTACTTGTAGGTGCAGACTTGCTATAACAATACTCCTCCCCACCTGGTGAAGTGAGCTTCACACCCACACCAGCAGCCTTGGTAAAAGGTTTGTAAGCTCCATCGAATTGAAGGATCCAAGATGTCATCACACCAAGACTAAAATCCGGACACCCCAAGTTTCTCGGTAGTCTAAGATAGGTAGAAGGAGAGGGTGGGGAGAATTCAATACTTGAGCCAAACATTCAGCACCAAATAAAATCGCAATCCTTTGTTGATAGTTTATCTTTAGACCAAAAAGAATTACAACTTGAAGCTCAAAATGAGGCACAAAGGGTTGATTGGGTACAAAGGGATTCCTTGGTCGAAACATTACCAATCATAGCTGTGCCCTAGAAACCTTTGTAGTGAGATTGAGTATAAACCATTCAAGACGAGCTTATCCACAGGAATTAACAAGCAGATGCGCCAAATCTCCCCCAAGCTTGGGGAGCATCCCACCCTTCGAAGAAGGACACCCTTTTAATTACCTCCGAAGCAGCAAGTAGCTCGATCACCGCACAATGAGTAGAATTAAAATCAAAGTTCTCCCAGCATATCACTAGTTCTTCACCTTGAATCATCCACGATGTATCATCCCACCCGTCGTCTCCTTGAGCAATGCACTATATAATCAGTTGTTGCAGATCGACATGAAGAACAAGAAAGAGATCTCACCCATTGGTAGCTATAAGGCACAGAGGACCAGCCACCAAATCCTTAAACTCGTCGCGAAGTGACATAAATATCCACCCTCCTCATGTGGCATGCGTCCGTGAAGTGAACTTGGAAAAGTTCCGAATCGGCGATCTAGTAGTAGATGTGAATAGAGCACATGAAATGAAATACTTTTTCTTTTTATAGCAAGAGGAAACTCCCCACGGTTAGAGAGTTACAGTGCCCGAGATTTCAATATATAAGTAATAATCATTACATTTTCATCACTTCCTACTTGCTGGCCCAATGATAAGTCTCCCTTTTGTGAAGGGGGAGGTCTTGGGTTCAAATCCCACTCTTTAATAAACAGAGAGGAGAGGAGAGGAGAGGAGAAGGAGAAGAGAAAGCGAAAGAGAAGAGAGGGGGGCGCAGGGTCTGTTACAGTTTTGCAGAGACCCAGAAAAACTGTCTGCGACCAGAAGACACAGGAGCCCAGAAAACCATCGCGATCTATCCGCGATGCACGCGGGTGTACACAGTGGACGCGTGAATGCGCACGCAAGAGCTCAAAGGGAGCACAGGTGTTATAGTTCTGCAGATGCAACCGATACGAGCAGAAGATTCACCAACCACAATACACGTAGGAATCGTGAGTAGAAAGCAGGCAGACTAGAAGTGCAGAAGCAGGGAGGTTTTGCAGCTGTAGAGACATGGAAGGCACACCGTTTGGAGGTGCAAAAAGTAGAGAACTGCGTAGAAAGAGGCCGCAGAGCCACACCCAGTCGTAGGAGTAATAGATTTTACACCACTAGCTGTGGAGATTTCGATCTAGCAGCCACACCATTTCTGTTACCTAGAAAAGAAATCAAGACAAGAGGCTAGACACTAAGCATGGCGATGCTCAAGGGCCATAGAGGAAAGGAGAATGTGAGGGCGAAACGTTATCATGGGAGCGGAAAAGGGATTAGAAGGGGAGGGAATGAAGAGGGAGACTATGGCACAAGGGGAAAGGGTGAGGGGGAAGAGAAGCATGTACATGATGGGAGGAGGAATGTAAAGATGGAGACATCAAGAGAAGAGGACCATGCTTTATTTGAAAGGAAGGGAAGGGGAAAATCAAAGTACTAGCTAGGTGGCTTTACAAGAATGAGCATGTCTCATCAAGGAATAGCCCCCTCCTTTTATAGCCAAGAGAGAGGGTCTCTCCCAATAAATGCATCCTCCCACATGCAAGGTGTGTGTGGAAGAGTCTCCCATGTGGGCTAGGCGGTTACGCACTCTCAATTATATGCGATAATTCTTGGCCACATTTTTCCACATATATCAACTCCCATATCCCAAGTCTATGATACTCCCTTGGTCTCTTCCTAATTTTATAATACGTTCAAACATCTAGGAGGACAAGTGGAGGGTTGGCACAAGGAATCTTACCACCTCATCCTACTTTTGGATTAGTGTCGGGAATAAGCTCGATTGGGAGGCTGGAAAGATTGGTTGAGGTACTCAGGAGAAGCCTGTGTTGGTGTCTCCTCTACTACCCTAACCAACAGAAGTGAAGTCTTTACTTCATGTGGCGTACATCTGATTGCAAGCTCCCCCTCCCAATCGTTTACGTCCTCTCCATCATGTTCGGCTTCACAAAACCTTCTTATAGCCAATCACAAGACAATGTGTGTTTGGTGAGAAGAGCAAGGTCCATTGGATATGGCACCCTCCACCTATGCATGACTCTAAATCTTGCCCTCTAATTTATTCTTTTTGCTTTGGCCTCTTCATATCTCTCTATCCATCTTTGCATCTCAGGACTATTGAGGACACGATTACCTTGGGGAACCTCTGCAAAGACACGATCATCATCCTTGATGTTCCAAGCATGTGGCATACCAGGATCCATGGATGCAAGGAACTCTGTGATATACTAATGACTCTTGCACAAGCCGTCCCTTTGCCATGCTTGCTTCAGGTCTAGCTCTTTTCCTTACAAATCCCTTCAAGGTTTTCATAAACTGTTTAAGGAAAAACATCCAATGACTATGAACGGTTCATGCAATGGTGACCTTATCAACTATGTGTACAAGCAAGTGCACCTGAGTAGTCACAATGCTTGAGGGAAAGTGCTTCTGAAGCAGGCACACAGTTTCAATAGAGTCCACCTTAGCCCTCTTGATGCTCAATACAGAGGTCTCTTTTTGTGAGATCCACCTATTCCACATGCACTTATGAGATTCAATATTTTTTACCCACCATTTAAAATTGTATGAAATATTAAGAAGGTGATATGATAGTAATCATACCTTACAATGCCACCACTGATCTTGTAGATAGTAGTTCTAACATCTTCTAATAAGCATCCTCTCACCGTAATTGGGAGGATAAACTACACAAGCAACAAAGGAGTTATAGTAATGTGTCACAATTATATAAGTTAACCACACAAAACATCAAAATATTAGTTCTACTCTTCTTTCAAGCTAACACGTAGAATACCTCTGAGACCTTGTGCCAATCATGGGACTTGAGGCCACTAAGCTTATTTTCCCTTGTAAATGCTCCCCTTAGGCAACATATGTGTCCCGGTGTTGAATAGAAGTGAATGTGAATATGAATGTTGCTTGTTTATACCCTGAATTCTTTTACAAATCTTGAATGAGTGCCCTGATATGATTTGTAATATGTTTTATATCCCCGTATTTGGTTCTGTTTTTTCAAACAGATTAAAAATGGATCACCCTCCTCCTGTAATAGATATGGTCTTCAACCTAATTTCCAAGCTCCATTAGCAATGACGCAGAAGCATTACCCTCCACTACCATAGGAGGGTGCAGCCCTATATGTTTTGTGTCAAGATTATAATCAATTGCTAATGATAGTCTTCCAAAAAACCCAACCCGGTTCCCCCTGTTTTTGTCTTCAAGGCATCCAAACTCTGCTATCACATGTAGTAGAGAAGATTGTGCATGATACAAATTGGGTAAATTTTAACGTCGAAGTGCATCCGTGTGGGTGGGGTCCAAACCGATCACGCATGGAGCGGCAATTTTTGAGGGAAGCACAAAACAACCTACAGGATCTACGTAAGCTTTGGAGAGACTACCTAGCAAAGGATTAAATGGTTTGTGTAGATGTATTCTACGACCGCGAGTTCATATTCCAAGAAGAGTATAATTATATATTAGAAGTGGAAGATGAGGTCCCGAGTGACCCATCTAGTGGTGAGGTGGAGGAAAGTACCTCAGATAGTAATGCAGAGCAGTAGACCTCCTCCTCTCTTTTGGAATTTTTGGAGAATGTCTCTTTTGAAGACAAATTTTGTTTAAGAATACTATTTTTGTGAGAATTTTTGTATGAAATCTCTTTTGGATATAAATTTTATACCTGAACACTCTTTTGGACCCAAATTTGGTATATGAATACTCTTTTGGATACATATGGTAATCTAATTTATAGAGATATATGATAATATATGATGAATTCTTAAATAAATGGTATGTTAATAGTTCTAGTAAATTAAACTTGAGTTTTAAGTAGTAAATTATCTTTTAAGTAAAATGTAAATTTGTCTTTTAAGTAAATTGTATTTTCGCTTCTTACCCACTCTTGTGTTTGTGTTTGTTTTCTTGTTTGTGTCTGTGTTTGTCCAATCCCCCCAAATTAGACATGTTAGCACGTCGCACGTCCAAAGAGTACGGACCCCATGATCATGGGGCCCCTTGTAGAAGGAGATGTCATGGGTTGTACCCTCCAGAGGACTTTCTTTCCACTCAACCGACTCCTGAGAGGCCTACCCCTGTGACTACCCCTGGGTGGACTCCCCACGAGCCAACTCCTCTCAAGCCTACCCCTGCGATTACCCCTTGGGGAAATCCTTTACTAGCAGTACATTCGTCGGGAGTCCCGATGAGTTTGTCACATCCATGAGCGACGCGGAGGTAGCAAGATTCTTCTCTCTCCTGTCCCAGAGGCACTCAGCTATTCCCTCTCCTACACCCCTCGGGAGTGGATTAGGGTCATCAATGGCTTTACCTACTCGTCAATCGTCCCTATAGCCCCTTCCCAGGGCTCATCACCTAGGCATACCCATCGTAGTTCCCAAAAGAGTAGTAAGGGTTGAGGCTATGGTGTTGGCACACTCACATCCCTACAGGTCTCCCCTTCCTCATAAGATGCAGTATGAGTCACAGGTCTCTTGCCCTCTCCACTCAAAGGCACCGCAACACCCTAGAGACCCCTCGCTCTGCTACTCCATCCACCGCGAATCCCTTGGACTTTGTTTTGCCCGAGGACCTTTCCTACAGAGTGAACAGCATTGGGGACGTTGTATAGGATCAGGATAGAAAGGCGGCCACAAGATACATGAGGAGGTTGGTGAGCACCCACTTCCTCAATTACATATTCAGACCTTGGAACCAACAGGACAAAAAAGGCAAGGATGCCTGCATAGAAGCCCTCAAAAGACAATTTCCAAATCCTAAAGGGTTTGAGTTTGAAACAAATGCCATGCTTACTCACATGGGGGATCTCCTTAGGTCTCATAGATACAAAATAAGGGAGGCTGTTAAGGGAGGTAAGCACAAGCCATTGGAATAGAGTGACGAAGTTTTACAGGGAGAGTTCACATGCATTTGAGCCTTAGCAGAGGGCAGCGAGGATACGCCTAGAAACCATAGGTCCTTTGCACCTCCGGAGTGGTGGCAGACTCGACAATGAGGCATGGGTGGTAAGTATATATAATTTATCTTCTACTGAACTTCTATTATGTTCAATCATTCAAATTTCTTTTCATTCATATCTAACTAATCGAATTTGGATCCACAGGAATCTATGATTAGAAGGTCTCCATACAACGAGGAGTATAGAAGGGCCTTCAGGATTGGAGCCAGGGCATGGTTTAGGGAGAAGGAGAGAAAAGGAGTCCATATCGATTGGGAAAGGGTGGCAGTGCATCAAGTGAGTATACCCTATTCCTCTTTGCTATCGTTTGACTATCACCATTGTCTTTAAATCAATGCTCTTAGTTTTTCTAACTTGTTTCATTCTTAGGGAGGCTCGTTCGACCCATACAAGCCCAATAATTATCTTCGGTGATACAAATATCGATTGGTTGAAACCAGGATACACAACAAGCGCGCTTGTGAGTTCCATCGAGAAAGCGTCACTCACTCAAAGAATCAACTAGCCAACCACAGTATATGGGTCGACTCTAGATCACATTTGAACCAATATCGAACCCACCACAAGTTTCGTATGCAATGACTTTTGCTCGCGCCTGTGGTCCCTCGTTATTTGCTGCTCCTTGAATGGTGCTTGGAATATGCATGAATTGGCGGGTTCTTAGTATACATTGTTGTGGTGCCCAATCCTACAGCCACTTTATCCAGGATGTCACTCAGTGGGAACATCGTCTGGCCCACTAGGTCCTTCACGCGGGATCTTCCTTCGTCTTTCAATTCTAGTCTTGCTCTGTCCTTTGGTTGGGCCTCCCGGATTCAGTTTCAGCGTTAGTTGAATGTTGGGGCTCACAACAATGTTGTGGATAGAGCGGAAGGCCATGTCATAGGGGCTTTCTTTCATCGTGGCATTGTTTTGCCATACATGCGTGCCACGTGGAGCCAAGTAATTGGCTATTGGTGAGGGGCAAAATGCGGTGGGAGGATGGGGGTGATAACCTCTTGGGTAGCCTACTGGTATAGTCTAGCAGAGACTATTTGGTGAGTAAAATCCTCTCGGACTTTTAAGACTGAACACTCCTGGGCCTTTCGTACTTTTTCCTTTCTTTTTTGAAAAAAAATGACAACTGAATCGTGCTGGTTTGACACTGCACAATTGGACTTCGATTCGTTGGGTTTGAACGCTGCGTGTGGAAATAACAGGGCTGCACCATTTCGTGTTTGTGGGTCTGGTCGGACGTATTTTGAACGGATTGTGGAGACTACTGCGCAGTAGAGCAGCAGAGACTGATCATTTGCTTTATATAAGCATGTATACTTTGTAAAAGACTCACTACGATTATCCATTCTACGTCCATCAGCTTTGTAAGCTTCTCTGTCTACGCCTACAGAATTATATTCAGTGCCTGACTACCACCACCCATGGCTTTTAATAATGCCGTTCTGAGCTATGTCGTGCTCCTCATGCTGATTACAAACTTCTCTGCGGTCTGTGATGCGACTCGTCCCTTCTCTCCTAGCCTCACAAGGCAGGTCCGTGATGGCGAATCTACGATTGTTTACAATACGCTCTCCCAAGGGCGTACATCCGGATCTACTCCAAGCCCGTCCAGACCGCACCTTGAATAATCTTTCATCCTTGTGTAGATGATGGGTGGCACGGAGAAGTAAATTCTTCTTCTATCCATTAATAAACTTCTTCTATAGTGAACCTAGATTTCATATCCCACCCTAAAGCCGTGAATTATGAATTGTGCGTTATTGGTCATTTATTTTATGAAATATAGAGAAAAAGAACCATCCCTATAAATTTGTTTCAATTGTTGAAAAATCACTCAAAGTACTTGGGAAGAAAGATTTAACATCATTTCATTAGAATATCCTAGTATCCTTAATATGAGAAAAAGAGAAAGATTACACCTATTTTATTTAAATGTTACATATTTTGGAGTTCCTTCCCATCTTTCCTTCGCATGCTCGATATAATTCTTTTATGTGTGATACTTATGACTTTGTACAAGGTGTTTATTAAGTTAGTCATAAATACTTTGTCAATGGCTTGTATATATGTGGACAGCTCACTTTTAGTTGCCAACATGCAAAAGAGTAACTCTCGAAGGAGACACAAATATGTCAATATATGAAGTGTCAATAGCCTAACTTATTCTAGCTAGTCAAGTAAATGCAGCATTCTTGTGCAAGCACTAATAAAACCTTATTAAACATAAACCCTAGGCAGTCACTCTATCAATATGTAAGATAGCAAGTCCATTCATGGAGAGGGATTATTAAACTTGGGGGACTTACAAGCCATTTATGGACAGGAGGGTGTTGAAAAAATACATATCTAATGTAACAACGGTATATAAATGTAAGGAGGGGACCTTTAAATTCAAAATTTCAACATGTATACGTATGGGAGAGGGGTAAACAATTATGCAAAAAAAGTATAGGGTATTTCAAATAAGTGCTTGCTCACATGTCTTTATGGTTTTATATAGTGAGGGTCCTGAGAATATATGTTACAGAGGATTAGAATTTATTTCTAAATAAGATACGAAGTTCAAGTGAATAGAAGCACCTAAGCAAAGAAAAATGTAAATATCAATGGCCAAAGTCTTAAAAGACTAACCTTATTATTTGCTCAAGGTGTGAACTATAAAGAAACCCTAGATACAATGTGCATTCAAGGTGTAATTAAAAATCATTATCTCTAAATTTTGCACGAATAAAAAGGTCCGTTTTCTGTACAAACTAGAGATCTTTTCCAAAATTCAATTAAAAAACCCCACACATGTAGATAGATTTCTATATATTTTCATTAAATAATTGAGTTAAAGCCCTCTATTTAAACCCACAAGGTATACTTACATTTTTGGGGGGAACTACCTGGACCCTCTAACTCACTCAAAACCACACACACACCTCACACCATTCAATCTCACCACACTAATCTCACACACTCTTGCAAATAGATGCTGCATACTAGCTCCCTCAACTAGAGCTTACATATTAATATAGGGGACTGTTGTACTCTTCACAATCAACAACAAGGATGCAGGTTTGGGTATTGTCAATGTGGTGAAAATGTGTAGCCAAATTTTATTTTTATTTTTTTTTGGGGGGGGGATCTAGGTTTAAAGGACCTTGTAATGCAATAAGCTTGAGAGTCTTGTGTAGCTTATTGCTAGGTTAAGAGTCTTGTGTGCCATATATGAAGGCAATCTGCACTAGGATCAGATTAATTATATGTTGTTGGACAATCATAGCAATCAACTCTTGTAGCAATAGCATTCATTTGACTACCTTCCCTTGTATCACCATCGAGTCAATTAAGCAAACCAATGCTTGATAACATGGCTACGAAGAAGCTACCTAGTAATGTTGATTAATTGTTTAAACATTATACACTAAATCAAGCATTGATTAATTGTTTAAACATTATACACCAAATCAAGTGTCTCACTTGATTCTCAAAATCCTAGTAGCATAATACATTGAGTAGTCCACTTTTCCATTAGGAATTTAACTAGTATGAAGGCAAAAACCCATTTTAAGACATTTACATGTACAAGAAACATAGCCTTTCATCTAAGATACCATAAAGTAAACATGGACAACACAAATTTTGAGGTCTCAAAATGCTCAAGGCCCCTCCCCAACCCACATAATGTTGCGGTCCTTTAGCTATTATAAGAATAGAATTGTTTGACTAAAATCCTATTAAAGCATTGCTTGAGCATAATACACCCCCAGAGACCTTACTTGATGTAGTGTAATATGTTTTGGCACCTTTATTATTCCCTTGTCTTGGACTTACATGATACTGTAGTTTCTTTAGAAATAGTGTGTCTCAACAAATTTCCAAAATATAAAGAAAGAAATAGTGTGTCCCGACAAATTTCCAAATTTCCAAAATATTGTGTCTTGGAATTACATGATACTGTAGTTTCTTTAGAAATAGTGTGTCTCAACATATTTCCAAAATATAAAGAAAGAAATATTTAATTAGGGTAAGAGATATATCTATGCCTCATCCCCAAAAAAATACTTCTTGCAAGTTAGCTAGTTGTGTACACCTCCAAGGTTTATATACAAAAGTTGCTTGGTCAAAATAGCTAGAAACTCCATCACAATTTCTTGAATTTTCTCTATAGTGAACCGGTGGAAGGCATTTGGGCATTCCTTTAACTAGAATGGAATGAGAATGGAATCATATGGCAAACATATGCATGCACCAATGTGTTGATAAATTCTATCTCCTATTGATATTTTTGTGCAATACACAGTTAACTGTAATTATTGTGTTCATTCATAAAAGAGTAAAACTCATATCGTGCTTCTTGGTTAATAATAGCATGAGTAAATGGTATAGGAAGAGGTCTAATATTATAGGAATGTTGAGCTTCCTTAGCACAAACTCAGTGGGTCTCATTCTTCTTATATAACACAATATATAAAAAACCCCTTAATTTTCCTAATCAGCAGAAGCTCAAACAGTCTTATTCTCCTTATAAAACATGAGATACAAACAGCCCATCAATGTGCCATGGCCCACAACATAATGAACCCATCTTGTAGGAGATAAATGACATCCTCCATCACTCTTGCTCAGCACTTCACAAGAAAATTGAGAAGCAAGGCTACATGATCGAAGAACTAATTGAAATAGAGCGGTGAGAATTTGGAAGGGAGTCTCGAGAAAATTGCAGCACTACCCCCCCATGGACTGACCATACACATCCAAGGTGCCACACATCAAGTTCATTGTCAAGTTTGTCCTAAATTAACTCAAGAGTCCTTTGTATACACAACTAAAAATGTGTGCTATGCAATGTGATCTCTCTTTTCTCCGTAAGACGGAACTTTCAAGCAATCTCTACATTCAACTTGTATATAAGATGTACAGAGAGCTAGGCACTCTGTGAGTTGCTATGTTCTCTCTTTTCTCCGTAAGAAGGAACTTTCAAGCAATCTCTACATTCAACTTCCATCCAGTATATAAGATGTACAGAGAGCTAGGCACTCTTGAGTTGCTATGTAGCAAGCTTTGTATGTTCTCCTTAAATGCCAAGGCTACCAAATGCACACCTTCAGCCGTGCCCACGAATGTGTCACCGGTGCAATTAGTCAGTCAATTTATTTCAATTGTTTTACCTATGCCAAATCTAGCATATGCAAACCTTGGATCATGCATGTGCATGCACCATGCAGAAGAAAGCCTGTATTGTGAATAAAATAGCAAAGATTAAGAGAAAGAGAGGAGAAAAGAGCATGGATAGGGGAGAGCAAGAGAAGAGCGTGAATCCATGTAATAAATAC
The DNA here is from genome assembly GCF_047967505.1 of Dipteris shenzhenensis. Taxonomy (NCBI): domain Eukaryota; kingdom Viridiplantae; phylum Streptophyta; class Polypodiopsida; order Gleicheniales; family Dipteridaceae; genus Dipteris; species Dipteris shenzhenensis. Next base: position 24,023,694 of record NC_141627.1, read on the forward strand.
AAAAAGTGCACGCATGGTAAACTGGCCTAATGTCCGTGAATTTGGATTGGAAAGATTCCTCTAAGGATGCTAGATCCTTATATTGCAAAAACACTAACTAATTGACGACGCTTCAACATTCAACACCTTGGTCCAAAGCTCAAATTACTCCAAGTTTGGAGACTAGATTAATGATACAATTGATTAGATTCCTTCTACAAGAAATAAACAATTCAATTCATCAACCTACATAATCATCCTCACATTAAGAGCCTCATCTTAGCCTGCCAAGTGGAGACTAAAAACTTTCAGGAGAAATTTATCATCCGTGGCTTCCTCTCTATCATAAATTTTCCTGTGATTCCCTCAATTATCCTCACAATAAGTGCCTTGTCTTGCCCTGCCAAGTTGAGAATAAGGATTTTCAAATAAAAACTCATCGTCCATGGCTTCCTCTCATTCATAAATTCTCATGCAATTGTCACGGGGGCGTGAAATTCTAAGTACTCTAATGTACTACAAGACCGTGACAACTTTGGTTTTAAAAGTCCAAGCGTGGGCTTAATAATGAGTAATTAAACGCGACATGGTGCCTAGCACATAAGCATAATTAATCCCTAGGCCCAAAGACATTCCAAGGAATTAAAAGAGTGGTTGTTGAAAAATGATGATGTGGCATTTTTAATGGGTCCCCTAGATGGCCATGTACCTTCAATGGACCCTAGAGTTCCAGGTGGCTCTAGTGCCTTCTACATGCTCCTTTGCCATTCCTGGACCTTCCTGGGCCTCTTCTAAACTTCACGTGTGGTTTTCTCTCTCATCTTTTCTCTTTGTTGAGATTTTGGATTAGTTTTTCAGCCTCCTTCAACTGAATTCCGTTTTTCTTCATAACTCCTCACCCGTTTGGATTCCTCGACTTCCGTTTGGCCTGATGGCTTCCCCTCTGCCTCCCCTTCGTAGTAATATGCTTTTCCCTCCGTGCTTTTGGTAGAACGGGCAAAGCTGAGCACTTCTGTTGTTGGTCAAATTTGCCAAAGTGACTTTTTCTTTTTGCTTCTACCGCCTCCCGGGCCTCTTCTCTTGCAAAGCTACAACTTTCTGTTGAATTTCAAGTAGTCCCACGCGCTTGTTGACTGATTTTTCTCAGTTTTAAAGGACTTTCTGACGATGAAACTTCTCCAAAATCTTCTCAATGCATTCCTCTCTCAAGCACGCTTCTTTTGAGCCCAAGAACTCCCATTTCTTCGCGACATAAGTGCTTCTTTTCGCATTTTTCAATGGAATTCTTGCTGGTCGGCTCTTGTAAATGCTCTTTCTTCATGCCTTTGCACTCCTCTTTGGCTGAGAATGCAATTGGGCATTGGCTACTATGTCATCTTAACGATTGAGGACTTGTTCGAGTTTTCAAGGCTTGGTGAGTTGTGATTTTGCTGCTCCAATTTCTTTTTACCATAAGCTATTGGTTGGCCTCGTGTGCCGTCTCTTTCTTAGCTCACAGGTACCCAAGCAATGCTAAATGAGTCATTCTTTGATTGGATACTTTGCTGATTTTATTTTGAAGCTTTGAAAAGCTTTGTGAATGCCATGCGGAAACCACTCAAAGAGAGTGCAGCTGGGGTGCAGTGTGATTGCATCTGGATAGCCAATAGAATTGCACTTGGAAAAGAGAATGTCTTTGGATTGAGCCTATGGGTTAAGTGCACTTATGTGATGGTGTTATATGCTTGAAAGCCTTACGAAGGCTTAGTGAATTGGAGTTGCATGCTCAATTGCAAGGAAGGTCTCTCAGATGCAACTTGTAATCATTTCACTGTGAAATATAAAGAAATACCGAAAGGGACGCCACGGTGTTTGGGACCAATCGGATGCACTTGCCTATGTTTGTTGAGCAAGGGCATTCTAGCCTCCATTCCTTTTTCAATGGTTTTGTTTGTGAACAAATGGGTAAATGCCAAATGGTGATCATGCAATGGTTAATGGTTGTGACATATGCTTTGTGAGCTGTAAATAAGTGCTGAAGTGATTAAAGGTTTAGTTCCACTGCCCTCTGAGTGATTAGAGGCCGGTCTCATTGGTTCCATTGCCCGCAATACCCTCAACATCCAATTCCTTTATTGGCACATCATAACTAGCTGTGACAGCTAAACCAAAGATACTAGGATCAATGACCAAAAAACATCTATTACTCTTCTTTAAAAATAAACATTCCAGCATGTAAATGCATGGGTCTTTCAAGGTTCCTCAAATCCGTAGTTTCGTAGTTTGAAACTAAAAGGCTCTAAAACATACTGCAACAATACCTCGCCTCTCTAGGTAATTATGCCACATGAATTCCTGTGTGTAGTCATGAAGCTCCCATGATCCTCTAAAGCATTTGACAAACAGCCAGGCTCGGCTGCAGCTTAGATTCTAGTGCTATGTTGCCTTCCAGAGACCAGGTTGGATCCCTTGTAAGTTGTTTTGGTCAATTTGCCTTTACTTGACAAAAATACCCATCCATATTGTATTTGTATCCTTCCTTATGTGAAAAGGTTTAGTTCTATGCAGTTTCAAGAAAGATGTCATTTCCTGTGGACACAAAGGGATCCAGAATGGCAAGCTGGGCTTTCCTTCAGTATAACTGGTGGCCTAACCATCATACCACTGCTGGTTGTCCAGCTTCAAGAGCCTTGAGCACTTCCTGCCCCATCTGTATGCACCCAAGAAGTTTCTGCAAGAGCCCAAAAGTAAATAAATAAACCAGTTACCAACAAATTTACACCTCTGCTAAAATAAAGGTCATTTTAATCATACCTTTCCAGCAGACATAATATCACCAGTCCTAAATCCTTTCTCGAGTGTTAGCATTACAGCTTCTTCAATCCGCTCAGCTGCCTTAACCTCTCCAAGACCATATTTTAAAAGCATAGCAGCACTCAAAATCATTGCAAGAGGATTCGCCTTATCCTGTCCCACATAGAACAGAGACAACAAATCACAATCTAACAATGGAAGACATCTTTTCATGTTATAGAAAGGTTAGGTGCACTTTCTTCCTGAATTCACCCTGAATGAGAAATAACTAAAAAGACAATACTACAACTTAAGCAATATTTTACTCAAGAAGTAAACTCCAATGCTTCCTAGTCCAATCCCACTATCCTTGGTCTAAATCATTAAAGCAAACACTCTTTGCCTTCTCAGATGAAAAGAAGAAAACATGCCATCCACTCATATCCCATCTGAGTTTCCCTATTTCCACTGAAACATACTCCTCACCACATTATTAAAACGCTAGAGTCAATGAAGGGTACGGAAATGCTTTCTGCCAGAAAAGTGCATGAACGGAATCAGGAGCATTGCCAGGCCCAAAATAGGACTCCAAAACATGGACAATGGGCCACTAGTCAGAGACTAGCAGGAAACTTGGCAGATAGACATGAACCAACCAATAATAGCATACACGTTTTTCATCTGTTGGTGGTCATACAAGAGGATTCCAAAAAGAGTACTCAAAACCATTCCAAATTATCAAAGGAATGACTTTAATAAACTATCAATGCAAGTTCACATTCACCTTGCATCAGGGCTTGTCTGAAGAACCTTAAATAAAAGTGGAATCATGTCAAACTTTAAGCTGCAAACACACACCTCCTTGCCAAACGTCGTATTATTTGAAAATAAGCTAATCAAACACCAAAAGATAGCATGCATAATACATTACACTGCCCTTCAGTTAAATCAAGATAAAATTATAATTATGTTTATGTGCGCAGGATGCATGGGAGGTTGAATATCTTAAACATTCCTACTTATGTGATAGTTCGCAAAGCCACATTTGGCTTACTTTTTTGAAGCATCGTCAATCATGGACACTTATGCTTTCTTGTCAAGTTACTTCCCTTCGCACTGATGCCTTGAGTCATTGAAGTCCTGCTAGCTACATCAGATGTTATTTGCAGGCATCTACATGGCCGTATTCCTGGTTGTCCCTTTTCTACTCGGATACTTCATGATTGGCAGCACCTCTTGGCATATCTACACTAGTCAGGACGTCCTCTGGATCTTGGGAATACCCTTCGTTAGCGAAGCATCCATTGGATGCCATGTCTTTGCTCCCCTTTGGCTCATCTTCAGCCTAGAAAGGCTTATTTTCTGCATCATTTGGGCAGATTCCAAAAGTCGGACGTGTATCTTTGTCAGCTACACTGAAAAATCAAAGGCATATCATCTCTTCGATCCAGTAAAGAAGCAGATCCTCATCAGACGGGACGTGGTCTTTGACGAGATCCCAGCTGGAGGAGGAGATTCAGGAATTGCCAATTGCACCCCCTCCCAATTCCCAACCTGACACTCAAGGAGGTTGAGCAGGCTGACAAGTTTGAGGATATAGAAGAGGAGCAGGACGCACCAGAGCCACCTCCAAAGATGCCATCGACAAAGGAAAAGATACCACAATGATACTTCAGGACCTTGCAAGGGTCTCAAGTAACAAACATACCTGAGTCTAGTTTGTGAGGGAAAGAGGGGAGTGGAACGATAGGAGACAGAGACACACGGAATGTGGGTGTGTAAGAATGTCTTGAGCCACACCACAAACTCAAAGGTTTTATTAGGATTAGGTATTCACCCTATGACTGTCTTAGGACAGTCATAGTAGTCGTAACATTTAAAGGGTGGCAATGTGCCTTTACCCCAACAACCTCCCACCTAAAGGCCAATGTGCCTAAAGGGAAGAAAAGAATAAAGAATAAATAAGAATGGTCTCATCCTAATCCCATGATGCGGCGACAATGTGCAAACCGCTCTGTAGGCAAGCTCTTAGTGAGCAAATCTGCAGGATTATCATCAGTATGCACCTTCACAAGCTCAAGCCGCTTGTCTTCCAGTACCTCCCTGATGAAATGGTATTTCACATCTATGTGCTTGGTCTTCTGATGAAAGACCGGATTCTTTGCCAACATGATAGCACTCTGACTATCACAATGCAAAACTCGCATATCTCCTGTAATGCCCAAATCTCCCACCAGCTGAGTAACTTTCTGATCCCGTATAAACTTGAAGCACTTAGAATTCACGTGTCCCTTCTTGCCACAGTAAAAGCATTCAATATCCTTTTTGCCACGGGACTGGCTGCGGGATTTGGACTTGCCAGCAGATCTTCCCTTCTGCTGAGTCCTACCTCTTTCCTGTACCTGCAAAGCATTGGAAGACTTGCTGCCCGCATTATTCTTCCTGCTCATCTCCTCCATGAGAAGAGAGCTCTCCACATCAGCCTACATAAGAGTGACATTTGAATTAGACAGGGTTGTCTTAAAAGTGTCCCAACTCTCAGGGAGGGTACACAGCAAAAATGCAGCCTTGAACTCCTCGTCCAAGTTCAAACCCTGTGCAATAAGCTGAGTAAAGATGGCATTGAACTCACTCAAGTGTGAGCTCATAGCTGTACCTTCCTTCATGCGAAGGTCAGCAAGCTTCTTCAACCAATAAACCTTACTGGCTGAGCTCTTTTGGGCATACAACTCTTCTAGCCTCTGCCATAGGCCATAAGAGGTCTTTTCTGCCTGAACATTGAACACAAGAGAATCAGTGAGAGTAAGCATGATAGCCGCCCTTGCGGACAAATCAAGCTCCTCCCACTCATCATATGCCATCCCAGATGGCTTGACACCCTTCACCCTTATGGGCTTAGAAATCTTCTTTAGCAGAAGTACATTCAAATACTGTTCTGCCCATAATGCATAATTGTGTGCCCCTTCCAATTTCTTTATGTTCAGTATTGAGGATTCATGTAAAGGAATGTACTCAAGGCTTAAATATTTCTCAAATTCATGCATTTATGTCATTCAAAGTCAATGGCTCACTTCATAATTCAAAGATTGGTTCTATAGGAAAGAAAACCAAAACCTGGCCAGCAATATCTGGAGCTGAACCATGCACAGGTTCAAACAAGCCAGGGCCCTGCACAACTATCTCCATTAGCAAATGCATTTGTTTATAAAGGCCACAGTTGTGGCTACATATACTATTTTATAATACAACCTCTCCCTCTAGATAAAGTCAAAACGTACCGATTCACTAATACTAGCAGAAGGAAGCATACCAATGCTACCAGTCAGCATTGATGCTTCGTCAGATAAAATGTCACCGAAAATGTTGTTTGTCACGATAGTGTCAAACTGCAGAAGTAAAAGAGTCATAATTACTTATTTGGGGTTGCAAATAAGCAGCATGGATGCATTGCCGACTTACATGTGTAAAAGAGAAAGCTATAAAGACAGCTTTTTCTGCAACCCTACAGGAGTGCTGAGTAAAAAAATTACTTGTTTGGGGTTGCGAATAAGCTGCATGGATGCATTGTCCACGTACATGTGTGAGACTTCAACATCTGGATACTCTTTAGAAATAGCAGTAACTATTTCACGCCACAACTGTGAAGCCTGTATGAACAGGAAAAATGAAGCATGAACAAAAAGAGCATTCACACTTACAAGAGGAACAGACAGATGTGCACGATGAACCTAGCAAATACTGTGATGACTATTTAAAAAAGTTGACACAAATTCGACAATGTGATGCTTCAAACAGTTTATGCATCAAGAGTTTCTTCTTAGAAGAAGTACTTAGTGAGCATAATAGAAAAAAAATAAGATCCACACCTCCAACACGTTGGCCTTATCAACGGAGCAGAGCTTTCCATGCCTTTTGCGTGCTATTTCAAAAGCCACTCGAGCAATTCGCTCAATCTATATTACAAACAAAAAGCAGCAGTTAAACTCTCTCTCTCTCTCTCTCTCACAGCAAATGGAAAGACCTTGCCAGAGGTCCAAGAAATTGAAGCCAGGCTGACTAAGCAAGAATTGAAGGAGCAAGAACAGCATAGGAAAGAAATTGAGGGCACAGGTCCTCTGCGGGTTCAACGTAGCACTGAACATTGGAGTAGTGTAGCTTTTACCAAGTCATTTTTATTTTTCTCATTTACCAATAATTTTGTTTAGAGTCACTTAGAAACTCCCTTCTTTCCTTTGTTCTTTCACTTGTTTTATAGAAACTTTAATATGTAAGATTGGATATATTCTAGTCTTATGAAGATATATATATAAAGCTTATTACTGATGTATGCCAAGTGATGGTTAGAGTAGCTCTTATTACAGCATCCAATGTATGCTTAAATGCATCCAGTACTTTGAACAATCGTCAGGCATTCCTCCCAACAGGCAGAGAGGCTAGCACGCGCAGGGTTATGTTGTCATCAGTACCCAAGCATAAGCTGCCATCTGGATTTGGAAAGCTTTATTGAAAACAAGGGTGATCAAGCAATTGTGATATTCAAAGCAAGGAAGATGGGAACTCATATCCTCTGCCAATCAAAGCAATTGAACAGCGAAAACTATGGATAGGGGAGGACCTCACCACAGCACATCTAATGTAGAAGGCAACCGAATTGGAGAAGGTCCAAGAGCAAGAAAAGGTAGGAAATGGGTAATATTCACGGAAGGTGGGGCTCTTCAAGAGTTCCACAAAGGCACGAGGACCAAGTCTCAGCCTTGGACTGATGTAATGAGTATGCTGCATGTCAATGGAGTTCTTGCTGCTTAAAGCTTTCTTCGATGTTGTGCACATGCCGGTCAAGTCACGTCTCTTACATCTATTCTGATTATGCGCACAGTGTTGCCCATGTGTGGCTCATGGTCACCTTGGTTCTCTAACTTGTTGTCTTTGTAGGTCATGTTGGCTGCCCGCTGCTATGGCTATTTAGCACTATCTAGTCCACGTCATGTCTACATTGCTTGTTCTCTTTCTTGTTGATTGCTGAGGGCAGATTGTGACAGGTAGGGAAGAGGAATTTGCACGGGGTTGGGATCCACAGGTATATAATCATATTGATCTTATTTGCATGCTTCATAACCTTTATGTATAGCCTAAAATCTCTGCAGTACCGTTCGTTCAATGCAATTTGGGATGGCCTTATTTACACATTCGTTCTACCCACCCAAGGCGAGTAAGTAAGCATTTTTCTTATATTGGTGTCTTGCCCTTGGATTTCATTTGTGCCAAAATGTCGCTTTTTTTGTGCTTGAAGCCTGGGTCAAAACGGAGTCCAAATGACCAAGATACGGCCTTCTAAAAATGGGGCATGGGTAGTTGGATCGGCTGAGCACCTACAATCAAAGTAACTAATAGGTTAAAGTAGCAAGTGTGATAACTGTCTATAAATTGGCTTTTGTGGAGTTCTATCTCCAGACTACCTTACAAGCTCAAGTAGCTTATCTACCCACTAATGCTACATCAAATAAGCTCAAGTAGCTTATCCCATTAGATATATGTAAAGGACGACATGACAATTTTGTTCATATATAGGTGTGTGCTAGTGAGGGAACAAGGTGTCAAATCAAGCAAGAGAAAAGTGTGCCTATGACATTCATGACATTGTAGGATTGCATGGCTCTATTGGCATGGCAAGATGATGTGGCTTTAATGAAATGGCAATAATGGCGTGATAGTAGGGTTAATGTGGTGATCAATTGGTCATTCAAGCCTAGGTGTCTTGGAGAAGGTGTGGAGAGGTTGCACGCCATCAACAAGGGATTGAAAGAGGCCACATTGTACTACTATAATGGTAGTTGCGACTACTGGACAGACTATAGGAGCCGCAAGAATCAAAAGGCAGATTTTGACAAGAGACGTGGGCCAACGAAGGATGCAGGGGAGACTATACATTCGTAAGAGGTCAACAGCGACAAGTGTGGCAAAAGTTCACAAAAGCAGGTTGGCCGCTACATTGTGTTCACAACTATTGCTACAGTGTTCATAGTGACAAATTGACACGACTCCGCAAGATCTGACCCTATCACTCACCTAGAATCTCGTCCTCAATCCAACCACAATCATAGTGCAGGCGCCTCGATCCTCCCAACCACCCCCAAGCACGTGGGCTACAGCTCGACTCATCCATAGGCCCGTACCTAACCTAGGCATCCCATACCACCTGAGCATCCAGAGGACCTTCGATACACCACCTATGATCCGCCATGTAGTTGGCCAAAGTCCCGGCCTGGGTCCAAGCCCCATCCATCAATTAAGGAGCACTCAACTGATCTACACAATAGCACTGGCCCTCCTTCTATATAGAAGGAAACCCGCTATAGATAGCATAATGCTATGAATAGCTCCCTCCATATAAAGCGAGCACTATATATGAATCAATCTCTATAATATAGCAATCTCGGCTAAAAATAGCCATCTAGCCCTAAGCTATTCCGTTACCCACGTTCACTTGCTATTCAACCCTAGGTACACCATGCACATGACATACTCCCCTTCCTCTAAGAACTCACTCCTAAGTTCACTAGTGTAACAAAAATAGCCATCTAGCCCTATGCTATTCCGTAACCCACGTTCACTTGCTATTCAACCCTAGGTACACCATGCACATGACATACTCCCCTTCCTCTAAGAACTCACTCCTAAGTTCACTAGTGTAACAGAGGGTTACTTTTTACTTAGGCTAAACCTAGGCTGAAGTTAGTGGAAAGGCCTTTATTGGCTTGTAAGTGTTTTTTTCCCTTTTCTTTAGGGGATACCATAAGTTGCCACGTGGCATCCTAGGAGATAATCCCATAAGCAACACTGCTTTGTACTTCCCGGGCCATACCTATATAAGGGATCTAGTTGTACTTGGCATATTAATTCATGACTTGTACTTCATTACTGAAATAGAATATACAGCAAGAGTTCAATACTCAACTGAATTCTTAAAAAATTTGACTTCCTCCTATCCTTGTGCAGCCCCTCACAAGTCTCTGTTGAAGATCCATCCATGATCTTCCTCTCATACCCTTTTCCTAAACATAAGGTACTACACTACTTAACTTTCCTGCAAATTCTACTAAACCATAGTGATGTTTACTATTAGTTAGGAGTAGTCCTGTTGCATTGGTATCAGAGCACTTTTCGTGGGAATTTTTGGGAAATTCTTTATCCAATTACTTTGAAATTTGGAGCATCTACTCTTGAGCCTAGGGCCTACCTCTGTGCAAAAATTTAGTGCCAGAAATGCTCTCTGTTGTGAGCTGCCACATGGCAGGCTGTGAGAAACCCTTTGGGGCTTCTTGCATCAGTGGAAAGCCCTTGCTTCCCGGATCATTTCTATGTGTGAGATTCCTAAAAGAGTCAACATTGAGGTTTTTTTCTCTCTGGCGCAAGAAAGTGAAGAAAGCGATGATATGTTGTTTTCTTGCACAAAATTAGGACATTCTTGGCTTCATCTATTTGCCCTAATCTCATAAGGCTGCTCCCTAAGTCTGGTGGTGATCCGAGACGGTTTGCGGGAGTTATGAGCTATTTCGACTGCTGGCATGGAGGAACTGCTGCGAATTTCAGATGTACAACTCCATCTCGGGCAGCTTTAGTGCATATGGTCGCCTAGCTCCATGAATGCATCTGACAAAGTGTGAAAGTGATCTGGTTTTTTGTTACAGAGAACTTCAAAAATCCGTTGCAACAGCTAGCGCAGGATTGTTATTTGCCAAAAGTCTAGCAATTTCTCGCCATCCAGGTATAATGTTATGAATTTCTACTCCTGATTGGCTCCTTGGTTCAGTCTTAGCATAAGGATCGCCTAATCAAGTGGGAAATTTCAAGTTTTCTCTCAGAAAGCTGACCTGCAAAATTACGGCAAAACTAGCATTTGGGGCTTTTGCTACTGGTTCTTGATCAGGGCTTAAGACAGTGCATTTACTGTAAAGAGGTCTACTGGTCAAGCTAGTAAGCAGCCAATGGGTATCTTTGATTCCATCTCAGAAAAGGAACTAGTTGATGATCAAGCTATAGTTTCTAAGCCCAATGATCCTCATGCTGGCAATGTTCAAGGGGATTTGGCAGCAACTCCTCAAGTACAAAGATCCCTTAACCAAAAGCAGATCATAAAGAGTTGTATGGACCCAATGCTACAAATATTCAAGGAGCTAACTAATGAGATTAAGACCAATAATCAGAGGATTGACCAAAGGATGACATGTCTACCACTTTTAATAAAAGGTTTGACCAGTTCAAGAGAAGCCGAATTTATGATGGAAAGAGACCTGTGGATCCCCAAATTGATGGAAACTTAGGTTCAAATGATGATGATGATGATGATGATGATCCTATACATGTAACTGAATCGGTTGGTTTTATGGCTTCTGCCCGAAGGACCTATCACTCTAGTGGAGTTACAGCTCATATGGATAAGGATTCAGCAAATGGTAAGACTCCTAATAATAGCAGTTCAGCAGCTAAAGAGTTGTGTCAAAAATTCCATGAATATAAGTTACTACCAGCAGACCTTAGGGCAGCAATGACAATCCAGCAATATATACAAACAGTTAAATCTATTGAACCAAAAGGATCTGTTCATCAAGACAAAGATATGAAAGACAAGATTATACTTCCTAAGTTCAAAGGTGATTCTACCTCTCCTGAGGAATTGGAGGAATGGCTCAGCAATCCAAAGGGTGATCAAGGTAAAATCAGAATTGCTATTCTTCATCTTGAAGATTATGCCCACTCTTGGTGGAGGCATCTACAACAAGAAGGGTTAACTTTTAATGCTTGGGATGAATTCAAGGCTGAAATGCTTAAAACTTTTATATCTCCTTTTACTAGAGATCAATATATTTGTAAGTGTATGATCTTACTCAGCAAGGATCAGTGAAAAATTATCTCAAACAATTTTGGAAATTGGCTCTGTTTGTTCATGGTATTGATGAAAGAGTTAGAATGCTCAAGTTCATCCATGATCTACACCCTAGTATAGCTTCAGATGTTGCAGCTCAAAAGCCCAATTCTCTTAAAGAGGCCATGCAGTTGGCAAAGCTTTATGAACCCAAGTACAATTGGAAGGAGAAGACTTTGGGTATTGGTCACTTTGGAACTAAGCCTATGGTCAAAGGGGTTTCCAAAGATGAAAACAGACTTCCTGCACCTGCTACAACTTCTTCTATTTCTAGGTTCCCCACAGTGTACGGCAGTGGCATGGGACAGCTTAAAGCTTACAAGGCTACAGATGTAAAGCCATCCTTTCAACCCACTCCAAAGGATGATCTGGGTGATAAAGGAAACAAGTTGGTTAAGCAGTTATCTCAAGCAATTATTGATGACAGGAAGAAGAAGAATTTGTGCTACCTTTGTAGTGAGAAGTGAATCCATGAACATAGGAATGTGTGCAAAGCAAAAACAGGAACAAAGTTGAGCTTGATTCTAGAGATTGATAAGGATTTATCTCCTAATACTTCTGGAGCAGAATCTGAATTTCATGAATATCAGGACTGTGTGAATAAAGGCCTTGATGATGATGAGGATCATAGTTCCCTAAGGGGACCACCTTTCCCTTTGATCCAGGTGGGTTATCCATGTTTGACACCATGCTTATGGATGATAGTTTGCAAAGGTGCTCAAATAGATCTAGACAATTGAACATTGAAGTTGTTGAAGGTTATGAGGATGACATCAGAAATTCTAATGGAAATGATGCTGTCGATGATGATGAAGTGTATTGGGATACACAATCAGTTGTGTACAGCATAGCTCCTGATGTTTTTATGGGCTGCAAGGGCTCTCAATACTCTGATGTATCTGCTGATCTTCCCAACCATCTCCCTCCCATGAGAGATGTGGATCATGCAATTGTGTTGGAGCCAGGATCTAAGCCAATCAACAAAGCTCCATACAGACTTTCTAGAGCTGAAAGGGAAGAGGTGGCAAGGCAAATAAAGGAACTCCTTGACAAAGAATTTATTACACCCAGTCAGTCACCCTTTGCCTCTCCTGTGTTATTAGTTGAGAAGAAGGATGGCTCATTTAGAATGTGTATTGATTACAGGGATTTGAACAAAATGACAATTAAGAATAGGTTTCCTATCCCTAGAATTGATGATCTACATGATGAGCTTAGAGGGGCAAAGTACTTCACAAAGATTGACTTAAAGTCAGGCTATCATTAAATAAGGATGAAGGAGGGAGATGAACATAAAACTGCCTTCAGGACAGAACGTGCGCTTTATCAATTCAAAGTGATGGCATTTGGTCTAACGAATGCACCTGCAACTTTCCAGGCCCTGATGAACAAGGTATTGCAGCCTTTCCTCTATAAATTTGTGTTGGTATTCTTTGATGATATATTGATCTACAGCAAAACAAAAAAACGGCATTTATTCCATGTCCAGCAAGTATTGGAAGTATTGAGGGCACACCAGTTGTATGCCAAATCAAGTAAATGCACTTTCATGGCTGAAGAAGTGGAATATTTGGGCCATATTGTCAGCAGTAAAGGCATCAAGGTGGATCCCAGCAAAAAAGTAGTGCTAGTTATATTACTTGAAAGCTAGAGTACAAGAAGGCCTTAAGGCCAGCGGGCTGTAATCACAAAACGGATTCAGCCCAAGAAGTCAAAATGCTAAAAACAAGCCTCTTAGGGCATAATCATCGGAGAGTGGACAAACAGCCACGATGGAGGGGCGTAATGCCACTGAAGACTCTAAGTGGAGTGCTGGAAGAATAACTCCCGGTGATCCCAGTCGCGCAGGAAACGTCGTCTCTTTTCCTTCCCTGCCCGAGACTCTCCCTGGATCTGATCCCACTGACCCTTGAGTGTGTGAATGATCGTGCTCCACATATCTGCTAGGGTCTGGGTGGTAGAGGTAGTCTGAGCTCCTACAGTCTGCGCGCATCTGGAAGTCCAGATATGCCAGCCTGCGATGCTCCCTATGATCTCCCAAACTGGGTGTCGAGGCAACGCTCCTGCAGTCTCTGTCAGATGCCAAGGGAAGCTGTCCATGTAAGCCTAAGTGGCCTGCATGATGAAAAAGACGGGGTCCTGTCTAGAGAACTCATAGGCCAAGTGATGCCCCGGCTCAGTGCTGCACCAACAAACGGCTCCCCAAGTGATCGGTCCTAGCTCGGGTGTAGCCCTAGCTAAGATCCCCATGATTCCCTTCCAAACCGTCTGCGCATGCGAGCAGCTCCAAAGGCAATGCTTCAGGGATGACTCCTCCTGAAAACACATCTGGCAATGCCCCTCCTGCCCCATCTGTCTCAGCCAGCTGCCAACTGGAAGCCCCTTGTGTGCCACCATCCAAAGGAAGTAGGAGATCTTCCTCAAACGCCAGCTAGCCCAAAGAGTCTTCCAGAAAGTGCGAAGAAAGACCAAGGATATCCCCTGGGCATACCAGCTATGTGCTTGTGTGGGTAGCCCACGCTGGAGAGCCCCAAAAGCACGTCAACCCGTGCGTGCACTGTAAGAAAAGAAGGGGGTAGGGTTCTCTGAGGTCTCCGATGGTGGCCAACGCCACTCCCCTAGGTCCCACTCCACCTCTGACAAGGAGCGGCCCTCCCATATCCAGAGTCTCCAATCCTGGTCCTGTATAATCAGAGGGTCTATATGCCACGTCTTCCCTTGCAACCCTACAATGCGAAGGCGTTGCCAGGGAAGCTGGGGGTCGATCACGGCCTCTCTACTTTGTAGGCGACTGTCATCAGTGATGGAGAAGAAGTGTACCGAAGAGTCCGAGAAGAGGCCTGCCACCACCAAAGGAATGCCTCGTGGAGTGAACTGTCCGAGCCACCTCTCATCTCCCGGGAAGAGCTGTCTGGTGTCTACGGGGATCCTCCAACCTGCAGGGATGGCAGCATCAATCTCCGCTCGCCGAGCCTGGATCCCACGTGCCGTACCTACTGCTGCTGCCAGCTCGCCTGGTCTCAGCTGACTGTAGACATCCCTCCAAACCCGGAACGAGCGCGCGGACCCACGCGCCTAGAGCGCCCAAGGGATATGGGATCTCTCTCCAAGCTGACGACCTGTATCATCTGTCACCTGGCTGCTACAAATCAAGGGCTGTCTGTCTGTCTTCTCTCGGCAACTAGGGGGGACCTGGGAGAGGCTGTGTCGCAACTTCCTCCAAACTGAAATGAGGCTACGGAGGAAGGGGGAACGGGGCTGAGTCAAAGGTGCTGAAGTGAAGATCCATCGGATAGAAGGCTGCCAAACACCCCCTAACTGGGGGGTACACCCACTGAGACCATGCTGTAGCAAGCGCTTCCACGTCTGTCCTCCTGGGGTCAGGCCGCAGATGACTAGCTTGCCAAGAAGTGCCTGACTCTGAAGCTCTGGATCTATGATGCCGAGGCCGCCCTCTGCCTGGGGGAGAATGACCGTCTGTCAGGCGACCCTAGCTCAAGTGGTGCCGGAACCGTCTGAACCAGACCATAGGAAGTTCCGCACCAGTCTCCTCAGCTGGGCTACACAAGACCTCGAGAAACACCAACAAGAGGCCACATACCAAGCAGTGGCAAGAAGGACCTGGTTGACCACAAGGGCCCTGCCTGCCAAGGAAAGCCGAGCCGTGCTCCAGAAAGCAAGCTTCCGTCGTATGGAGGCTAGGACCGGCAAGAACTGCTGAGCCAGTGTGATGTCCAGGCCTACCTGGAATCCCAGGTAACGTGCCGTCTGTCCTCTAGGGATCCAACGAAACCCCAAGAAAATACCCCACTGTGAGCTGGCTCTCGGATCCGTAAGAAAACCAACTGACTTATGCCAGTTGATTTTCGCTCCAGCCGCAAGGCAAAACATCTCTAGGGACAGTCTCACACGGTCCAGTGACTCGACATCATCCTGCACATATAGGGCTGTGTCGTCTGCATACTCGGAGTCCAACAGCTCGGCATCCTCTCGAATAGGGAGACGCATCCTGCGAAGACCAGTGGTGCGAGCTCGAAGGAAGTGTGTCATGGCCTCCACAAAAAATAGGAAGAGGTAAGGCGCTAGTGGACAGCCCTGACGCACCGAGCGCTCAAGTGTGAATCTCTTCCCCATCCTGCCGCTAATGATAACCCGACTGGAGGCCGATCTGTAAAGGCTAGCAATAGCTCTAATCCACTCGTCCGGAAAACCGAACCGAGCGAGTGTACCTTCCAAGAAAGACCAGTCTACCCTGTCGTACGCCTTCTCAAAGTCGAGAAGGAGTATGACAAGGTGCTGGCCACTGTGCTGGGCCCATTCCGTCGCCTCTGAGAAAGTGAAGATGTTGTCCAAGATACTGCAATCTTGGACAAAACCAGTTTGGGTGTCATGAATCAGGTCGTGTAGCAGGGGACGGATGCGACTGCTGATCATCTTGGCGAGGATTTTGTAGGCGGTCGGAAGGAGGGTGATTGGGCGCCACTGTCTGATCTCCTGGCGGTCCCCCCCTTTGGGGATGAGGCAAATCAGGCCTGTCGCAAGGCTCTCTGGCATCTGCCCGCTGGAGAAGATGTGCTGGAAGGCTGCGAGCAAGGGCCGGTGGATCTGCTCCCAAAAGGTGGTGAAGAAAGCTCTAGAGAGGCCATCCTCACCTGGGCATTTCTGCCCATCAATGGCACTCACCGCATCCTACATCTCCGCAACAGTGAAAGGTGCGAGAAGGGTATCGCTCACGTTGGGCTGCACGAGTCTCGGTGTAGATCTCCACACCTCCTCCCTGCAAATGCGACCACGAGGGTCTGGGGGCTCCTGCTGGAATAAAGATCTGTAGAAGTCCGTCACCAAGTCCCGAACCTCATCTGGATCTATCCTGACACTACCATCCTGCGCCCTAAGAGAACGAAGTTGTTCCCCTGTTGACCTCTGTCCATGAAACCTGAAGAACTCCCTGCACATCCTGTCGCCTTTCCTAGCCCAGAAGGACTTGGAAGCATGAAATGAAAACTCTGAGCGACGCTGGGTGATCTCCTCTAGCATGGCCCGGGCCCGAACCTCCTGCTGTCTAAGCTCCTCAGAGCCTGGAGAAGACTGCTGCATCCTCTGAATCGAGGCGAGGTCACGTCTGAGATCCCTCTCCCGCGCCCAACACCGTTGTCTGACTTCGCCTCCTGCTGGCAAATGCGGCTAGACTCAACAAGTGCCTGAGCTACCTGTGCTGCCATATCCCTGGTAGGGTCCCACTCCTGCTCCCATAGGTCCACTATCCTGCTGTGAACCGCTGCTCTGGTGTAGATGGAATCTAGAATCCGGCATGAACGTGGAGGTGAGGACTGAGAGGCCGAGTCCAGGACTAGGATGACTGGGGCATGGTCTGAAAGTGTCGTCCCTGGAACCACTCCTGACTCTCCTCCTCTGCCAAGCGCCCAATCACTGACATAGAAACGGTCCAGTCTCTCCATGAGTCTGCCTCCCTCCCTCCTGTAACCCCAAGAGAAGTCCAGACTCCCAGGCCATCTGCGAAAGGAAGGCTCCCTCCAACTGTCCTGACCTCCCACTGCAAAGAGGAAGGAGTCCCAATCTGCCTGCTCTGCCTGAGCTATACCGAGGAACTCTGGGCCCCTTCCCTGCTGATCCTCTAAGGTCTCAAGGTTGCTGAAATCCCCTCCTACAATCCAAGAGTCCATCTCTGGCAATAGGTCTGTCAAGGATCTCCAAAAAACGGATCTACGTCTAAGATCAGTCGGGGCGTAGATATTGAGGATGCCGATGCGGGATCCCTCAATATGCAAGCCCACCCAAAGCGCACGTCGATGGAGGTACAGACACCCCCGCTTCTCCCCTGCTCGCCAATCGAAGATTCCCAGTAGGTGTGGGAGCGCCCTGTGAGGACCTTCCCACAAATACTAGTCTGTGAAGCCGAAAGCTTGTGTTCCTGTAGTAAGAGCACATCTACCTTTCCCACCAAAGCTGGCTGGAGCTCCTATCTGAGCACCATCTTCCTCGGGCCACGGGTGCCTAATGAGTGGAACCCGTTGACGTTCCAAGAGATAATGCGTAAACTCATGAGGAGGGAAGGTGGGCCACAAACAGCTGTCTGCTTGCGGTCAAAGTCGAAGTGGTCGGAGGATGTCCTGTGTGGAGACAAAGGCGCTTCTGTGAAGGTTTCGAAGGAGAGGCCGGATCATCGGACCCATCCTCTAAAACCTTCAGCAGAGGGGAAGGCCTTTTGTCCCGTGGTGGTAAGCTCTCTCTAACCAGCTCGAGCCTCTGCCAAGGAAATGCTGTAGAAGCTTGCAACCTCCGAAGTCCTCCAGGGGCGAAGCCCTTCCGCGTAGGCCCACTCCAACGGTGGTCTAATAATGACCAGGAGTCGGAAACGTTTGGCGCTGTGGCACCAACGCAGACGAACATCGCCCTCTTGCCACTGCTGCTGAAGAAGCTCCGCTGCTCTGCTACCAATCCAGTCCTGCACCTGCTCCTAGGTCTGATCTCGTATCGTCTCCCAAACATTTTCATTCGTCCAATGCTCATTCCCTTCACTGGAGATAGTGAAGGAATAGCTAGGACCATCGTGCGGAGCCAGGACGGACACCTTACCCTCCGCTCCCTTGCGGAGGAAGAAGATGCTGATGTCTAGGCATGCGGGAAAGGAGCCAATACCCGCTGCATCCAAGTAATCCCAAGGACCTGCTCGGTAAAACTCCAATGGAAGAGCTCTAGGAGCAGCCTTGGGCTTGGGGACGAAGATGAGGAGTCTGAACCGGAGGGAGGGGTGCTAGCCACCTGTGGGCAAGGGCCTATCCCCGCCGTTGGGCCCGGAGGGATAGACGAGGGTGAGGTCTGTGCTGGCTTTGGGGCTGAAGGTGGCGTAGGGGGGGGGGTTCCTTCTGAATCATGCTTAAGGAAGAGGGTGGAGCAGAAACCACTGGTGCGGGAGGGGATCCTGGAAGGGGGGGTGGGGGTTGGAGAATCGAGGAGGAGGGGGGAGGTGGGGGAGGGCAGGGTGAGGGATGAGGGGGAGGCTGGCTGACCTTCTCCTTTCCCTTCTCCTTCCCCTTACCGGGCTGCTGATGAGTAGGGATCATCTGAGGGGGCTCTGGCTGTGGCTGGGAAGGTTTTTTGGGGCATGCCTTGTTGCCCTTCCGTTTTCGTTTGACTTCCGTCCAGCCTTCCCCTTCCGGAGGGGATGTCGCTGACTGGAGCGGAAGTATCCTAAGCTGCTTGAACGGGGGGGCTTCTGAGATTCTGTACCCATGAAGCGAGGACATGAGCGAGCCTGGTGCCCGAAGCCATGGCATCTCAGACACTGGTTTGGGCGACCAGTGACCAGAATGCGCTGCGTCACCACTTCTGTGTCTGTCTCTATCTCGAACTCCGAAGGGATGCTCTGTGGATCAAGGACTGCCACTTTGACACGTGGCACCCCTTGGGCTGCCGCCGCATCAACGTAAGTGTCCTGCATAGGCCAACCAAAGTGCGCCCCCAGGTCCTTGATGATCGGGTGAAGCTCGGTTGCGAGACCTGGGAAGATAAGGGTAACTAGGTGTCGAGGAATGCGAAAGTGGGAATCGAAGTCCGCTACACTCAATCCCCTATACCAAGGGACCATGAGGATGATCTTCCCACCCACAGAAGTAGGGGATCGCCTGACTATGTCGCTCGCAGCCTGTGCTGAGGAGAGCTTAAGCCAAAAAATGCCACGTCCCATGAGTGCCGCCTCCTCAATGTTACTGTCCTCGAGGTAGAGGGTGGACTGCAACCAATCCCTGATGTCTGCTCGTGAAGGCGAGTAGCCAATGACCCTCCCATAAACTGATGTGTGGGAGAAGTCCGTGGCGGCCTGCTTCACCAAGGAGACCTGGTGCTCTGTCAATGTAACGCGATAGGTTGGTGGAGGGGGGGTCCGTCTGGGCCATCGGTTCCGAGCACATAGCCGCCATATCGCTTGACTAACTGCGAACTCCCGAGGCAGGTGAAGGGAAAAGAAGAGGGGGGTGAAAGGTAAGGGGCTAAGGGTGGAAGACGGTGGGCGGGGACTAAGGGGTGGCCAAAAAAAAAAAAAAAGTGACAGGGACTAAGGGGTGGTGAGGTGAACTGAGGTGAGCAGAGCGGAGTGGTGTGAGGCGGGGTGAGGTGAGGTGATTGTGGTGGAGCGGGGTGCGGTGAGAGGAGCGGGGTGAGGTGAACGGAGCGGGTGGGCGGTGTGGAGCGGAGAGAGGTGGGTCGAGGCGAGAAGGGGCGAGGTGAGCGGAGCGGAACAGAGGGAACGAGGCGGAGGCGGGAGGGTGGAGAGGAGCGGGTGGGTCGAGGCGGGATGGGGTGAGGTGAGTGGAGAGGGAAGGAGAGGAACGAGACAGAGCGGGATGAAAGGAGCGAGGCGAGGAGAGGGGGGTAGCAACGGGCGGAAATTCTAACTACTTTAATGTACTACAAGACCGTGACAACTTTGGTTTTAAAAGTCCAAGGGTGGGCTTAATAATGTGTAATTAAACGCGGCATGGTGCCTAGCACTAAGCGTAATTAATCCCTAGGCCCAAAGGCATTCCAAGGAATTAAAAGAGTGGTTGTTGGAAAATGATGATGTGGCATTTTTAATGGGCCCCCCTAGAGGGCCATGTACCTTCAGTGGCATGTACCTTCAGTGGCCCCCCTAGAGTTCCAGGTGGCTCTAGTGCCTTCTACATGCTCCTTTGCCATCCCTGGACCTTCCTGGGCCTTCTAAACTTCACGTGTGCGGTTTTCTCTCTCATCTTCTCCCTTTGTTGAGATTTTGGACTGGTTTTTCAGCCTACTTCAGCTGAATTCCGTTTTTCTTCATAACTCCTCACCCGTTTGGATTCCTCGACTTCCGTTTGGCCCGATGGCTTCCCCTCTGCCTCCCCTTCATAGTGATATGCTTTTCCCTGCGTGCGTTTGGTAGAATGGGCAGAGCTGAGCACTTCTTTTGCTGGTCGACTTTGCAAAAGTGGCTTTTTCTAGACCTTTTTGCTTCTACAGCCTCCTAGGCCTCTCCTCTTGCAAAGCTACAGCTTTCTGTTGAATTTCGAGTGGTCCCACACGCTGGTTGACTGGTTTTTCTCAGTTTTGGAGGACTTTCCGGCGATGAAACTTCTCCAAAACCTTCTCAATGCATTCCTCTCTCAAGCACGCTTCTTTTCAGCCCAAGAGCTCCCACTTCTTCGCGACAAAAGTGCTTCTTTTCACATTTTTCAATGGAATTCTTGCTGGTCGGCTCTTGTAAATGCTCTTTCTTCATGCCTTTGCACTCCTCTTTGGCTGAGAATGCAATTAGGCATTGGCTACTACGTCCTCTTGGCGATTGACGACTTGGTTCGAGTTTTCAGAGCTTGGTGAGTTGTGATTTTGCTGCTGCAATTTCTTTTTTCCATAAGCTATTGGTTGGCCTCGTGTGCCGTCTCTTTCTTGGTTCACAGGTGCCCAAACAGTGCTACATGATTCATTCTTTGGTTGGGTACTTCGCTGATTTTATTTTGGAGCTTTGAAAAGCTTTGGGAATGCCATCTGGAAACCACTCAAAGAGAGTGCAGCTGGGGTGCAGTGTGATTGCATCTGGACAACCAATGGAATTGCACTGGGAAAAGAGAATGCCTTTGGATTGAGCCTATGGGTTAAGTGCACTTATGTGATGGTGTTATATGCTTGAAAGCCTTGCGAAGGCTTAGTGAATTGGGGCTGCATGCTCACTTGCAGGGAAGGTCTCCTAGATGCAACTTGTAATCATTTCACTGTGAAATATAAAGAAATACCGAAAGGGGCGCCACGGTGTTTCGGGCCAATCGGGTGCACTTGTCTATGTTTGTTGAGAAGGGGCATTCTAGCCTCCATCCCTTTTTCAGTGGTTTTGTTTGTGAACAAATGGGTAAATGCCAAATGGTGATCATGCAATGGTTAATGGTTGTGATATATGCTTTGTGAGCTGTAAATAAGTGCTGAAGTGATTAAAGGTTTAGTTCCACTGCCCTCTAAGTGATTAGAGGCCGGTTTCATTGGTTCCATTGCCGGGATACCACACACTCTTTCTCAAGAGGTGGGCCTCGGTAGTTTGGTGGAAGGATATCTTTGCTGCACTTTTTGACAGCTGAATATTACAACCATAAACATGGTGAGTACTCATGAGCAAGAGGGCTCCACAACTCCTCAAAGGAGAAGGCATGAAAGCCTTAATGATCCAGCTAGTGTACAGTTGCAGGGAGCACAACAAATGCCTTTTGAGCAGGCCACACATGAAGCTACAACTGAGCTCAACGGTGATACTAGTTCTAGCAGTGAGTCAGATGATGCTACTATGTTGAATGCACAGCTTGCAAGTGCAGTGACTGCTTTGACTCAGCTGGCTCAAAATTTGGCTCAGATTGTGCAAACAAATGCCAAGAAAAGAAGAAATCAAGAAAGCACAAGCACGGAAAGAGTGAGTACACACATGCATCAGCTTCTCATGGCGGACCGCACACTCATGCATCAGTTTCCCATGAGGGACAGCCATCAAAAATTACTCAGAAAGTGACTTCCAAGAGAGAGGAATCACCCAAAAGAGCACTTGAGAAAGAGGTGTAAAAAGTATAGCCAGTGCAACAGTATGAGCAGCCAGCACAAGGCCTTGGTTTGGGTACTTCTACTCCTCAAAATAATAATGTGCAGTCCATAAATGTGGCTCAACCACCTCAGCCATATTTGAGGCAGCGACCTGAATATTTTGGTACAGATTCTATCTTTGATGCTATGTTGATTTCACTGCCAATTGGGCATAGAAAGCAAGCCATGTATGACAATGTGGGAATGCAGCCAGGCATGCAAGCCACAGCATATGCTCCAAATGCCTAATGTTCAACCAAGCATGACTCTCCCTAGTGAAGGGAATGCTGCAAATATACAGCCATCTTTGGGACAACCAATATCAAATGTATATAAAGAATTTAAGGATGGTGGTTCTCATGTCAAGTTTGATACATATAATGGAGTGCAGGACAGGTACAAAGCCCTCACATTCCTTCAACAGTTTGATGCTGCATTTCTTGGGGGTTTGTTTACAGAAGCATCCAAGATGAGGAAGGTCGCCACATTTTTGAAAGGCAATGCACTTAAGTGGTACACCAACCTTATGCTTCATGGAGATGCACCTACTACTTGGCTGGAATTTAAGCAAGTGTTCTCTTCTACTTGGCTTACTCCAACTTTTGAAGTTGAAGTACTTTCACACTGGCATGACTTGTCATACAAACTTTGCAAGAATCTTGATGATTACACCAAGAGGTTTTGGGATGTTTTGCTGCCATTGAGCTCTTACAGGCATGTTTCTTTGAAAGAGCAAAAAAAGAGGTACTGTTGTGGATTGCCTAGTGAGCTACGTGATTATTGCATCAAAACCAAGGTGGGTTCTATGACTCAATTAATTGAGAATGCAAGGACAGCATATGCATGGATGCAGGAGAAGAATTTGGGCTTTATGGACAGCAAGAAAGAAGACAATAAACGGGCTGCCAAACACCAGGATAAGGACATCAAATCTGAAAATAAAAATAATGGCAAACGACCGTTTCAAAAGGGAGGAAAAGCCCAATTCAAAGCTGGTCAAAGGCATGGAGAGCCTAATAAACAGCCCCGTATCAAGTTATTTGATGAAGAAAAAAAGTCACTCATGGAGCAAAACAAATGTTTTATATGCAAAGGAGAGGGACACCGCTCTTATGATTGCCCATCCAAGAAAAGAGACACGTCAAATGATGATAAGAATGGTGATAAACAGGCTGATCGGAAGGGCAAAAGGCCTAAACCTTCCGCAAGACTTCTTCCAGATGTGATTGGGAGTTTGCCACATGCACATGATGAAGAGGAAATGAAAAAGACTGAGATGTGCAGAGCATGGGGAAAATTCAGAAATCAGAATTGTTTGTTTTTCTTTGATTCTGGGGCAAAGGCGAATTTCATAACTCCTGATATGGCAGCTTGGCATCAAGCCTGAGGAAATGGGGCCATCCGGCATGTGTGATGTGGCCAACCCTGAACTCAACACACATGTCACTCCTATTAATCAAGGTTAGTACCCGAAAATGGAGTCCTCCTCTTGGTATCAGAGCCGGACCTTGAGATTGATGAGACTCTTGCCTGTCCTCCTGATATTCTACAGCTTTAAATGCTGAGAGTGGATAAGAGACAAATAGGCTCAGGGGCAGAGGAACTTGCCCAGCTGATGGTTTACAGCTGAGTGGAGCCTGGGTTATCTGGCACAATTTTTTCCGGGTGATGCGACTGAAGATCAGCGTGCTGCGTGTTGATATCAGACACTTGTTCTTAGCCAGAACATTCTGCCTAGGGCACCTGGCATAGGGCTGGTTAGAAGACCATGAGCAGCTTGTGGCTGCCATGTTGACTCAAGGCAGCCTGTGGACTGCTGCATGGCTGGACAAAAGCCTTACAGAGCTGGCGAGAGGGCTGTCAAGTCCTGGGGCAGCAGTAGGATTACGACGCCAACCATTTTGGGGCCTAAAGGATGGGTTGCAAAAGCTAGGGAATACTTAGGACTTTAGAAACCTAGGGTAAAGTTATCCGTCGCTACTTGGTAGAATTTCAAAATTACCCATCACTTGATGCGAAATGGATGGAGGAAGGTGGACTGGTAGATTCACCTGGGATATTGCAGCTTTACCTTGATGCTTTCCAATTAGAGCCGACTGCGGTCCAGGCTCCTACAAGTAGTTCAGCAGAGCGAGCGTCTGGAGTATTACTTGGTGTTCGAGAGGGGGGTAGCACCTCCACTCCCTCAGTACAAACGGGCTCACCGTGATTTCATGAGGTCGCTTGATGACAGTGTATGTTTCACCCGAGATACTGAGCTGACCGTATTTTTGTTGCGAGACTTCATGATATTGATGCATCTTGACTATTGATCGCCGAGGATCACATAGATTTTGAGCAGTGTATATGGATGGATGAATGCCTCTCCTAACCATATTTTCACTGTCTCTGTATACTATAGCTGCGGCTTTCTTGTATACTCTTTCATGCTATATTTCATGCTCGCTCCTATGTTTTGGGGCAGCAAACTGTGGTTTGCTGTTTCAAGAGAGGGAGGGGTATGTCACAGGGGGAAATTCTAAGTACTTTAATGTACTACAAGACCGTGACAACTTTGGTTTTAAAAGTCCAAGCGTGGACTTAATAATGTGTAAGTAAACGCGGCATGGTGCCTAGCACATAAGCATAATTAATCCCTAGGCCCAAAGGCATTTCAAGGAATTAAAAGAGTGGTTGTTGGAAAATGATGATGTGGCATTTTTAATGGGCCCCCCTAGAGGGCCATGTACCTTCAGTGGCCCCCCTAGAGTTCCAGGTGGCTCTAGTGCCTTCTACATGCTCCTTTGCCATTCCTGGACCTTCCTGGGCCTTCTAAACTTCACATGTGTGGTTTTCTCTCTCATCTTGTCCCTTTGTTGAGATTTTGGACTGGTTTTTCAGCCTCCTTCAGTTGAATTCCGTTTTTCTTCATAACTCCTCACCCGTTTGGATTCCTCGACTTCCGTTTGGCCCGATGGCTTCCCCTCTGCCATAGTTACCAGCCGAAACGGAAACGGAAGAAACGGAGTTTCCGGGCCCTGCCGAAACGGAAACGGAAGAAACGGCAATATGATACAATTTATGTATAAAAATTTATTTTTTATACATAATATAATTATCAATAGAGTGCAAATCATACATAATACAAATTACAATTATCTATACTTGAAGGCTGAAGCTTCAGCCTTCAAGCATCAATGCATCATTCATGATTCATGCCTCTATGATTCTAAATTCTTGAATGATGCTTCAATAATCTGAAATCAACATGTATCATGAGTCATGACTAACAAGTTTGGCATTACAAGAATCTGAAATTTAGAAGTTTGAAGTACTTAAAAGTTTAAACTTAGCACACAAGTTGAAACTTGAAACTTGAAACTTGAAAGTATTCAATGTCCAGACTCCATAGATGATCATGATTCATGATCCACAAATTTCATGATCATGACTCATGACTCATGAGTCATGCAAGACTCAAAATAAAAGCACCCATGGATGATATAAAAAAAAGCAGCAGGACTACTGATCATCTGCATCATCCATGGACTCCTCGTCATCGTCATCCTCTGCATCCTCAGATAAGCTTGAGGCATCTGTGTCACTGTCTGAAGAAGAATCATCAACATCTGGATCAGGACCATCGGGTGCAACTAAAGTACTAGCACCATCTCCAGATGGTTGGGTGTATGATCGTGTGTGGTGTGCTGGTGCTGACAGCTCCTCATACAACATGGTGTATATGTCCAACTCCTCCCGTGGGATATCTGGTATGGCCTTCATCTTCTCCACGTCCACCTTGTCTACATTCACTTGGCAAGGTTCGGGGCAGCCGGCGGTGAACTCAAGGAGATGGAGGTTGCAATGACAAAACACCAACCGCTCCAATTGAGCCGTGCTCAATCTGTTCCTCTTCTTTGTGTGAAAGAGGGCCTAAGTGCTCCACTTCCTCTCACAAGGACCGGAACTGCAGTCCTGTGAGAGAACACGTATAGCAAGGCGTTTCTGCCGTAATCCAATTAAGCCGAGATAAGTAATCAGGAACTTGATAACTTTAAACATATTTGTAGTAGATAAAACTTCAAATTACTTAACGACTAAGCTCCAACTAGTGGCGTTGGAACTTGTCTCTTAGACTCTTACCAAAGTAGGAGTACAGTTGCCATATTTCTCCCACCAGGAGACAGGTTGCAACTGTGTCTCTCGGAGCCTAGCCATAGGTCGACCAAAGGAGAGGCTGTGATTGCGGAACAATAGAAGTTCATCCTCCAGTCTTCAATGCATCTCCAAGTCACCACCCGTCCAATTTTGTAGATACTGTTGCATCCCCTCCTTCAACTCGTCATTCTCATATTGCTCTTGACTGCGCCAGAGCGGATGCAATACATGTGCCACCGCATGGATTGGGCGGTGGAACCAATTCCACCGCTTATTCCATAGAGCACGGATGGACTCAACCCTAAATCATGCCACAAGAAATTAGAATGCATTATGCATGCAAAATTCATAGACAATAGATAATAGTACATACATAATATATCTGAAAATTCCAGGCTTCATGATAACAAATTGCCATTTAGTAACTGCAATAATTATACATATTACAAAAGTAAAAAGTCTTACTTATCAGGCGATAGGGAAGTGTTTCTGTTGAGGGCCTCTCCAATCTTGTCCATAAACTCGTACAAGAGCCCTAATGTGCTTCCCTCCATGTCTGTGATGCGAAGCACCGTGTAGATAGGATTAATCGATTTGATTAATGCCTCCGCCTGATTCCACCAAGACTCATCCATGATCATGTGAAAAAATTTGATAGACTTTGCTTGGCCTCTATCATCCCAATCTCCCCACTCCTGAGACACAACCGTGCGCAACAAGCCCTGGCGCACTCGCACAAGCCTCTCCACCACTATGAACATGTAAGCAAACCTTGTGGCTGGAGGTTTCAATAGCTCAAGGTCACTGTAAGCCCGATAGATGCTGAGGACTTTGGGTCTCTTCGTGACAAACTTCACGATACTGCGGGCTATGGAGAAGATGGCATCAATCCAAGGTATCTTCCCTAGGTCCTCGATCAAAAGATCAAGGCAATGTGAGGCACAGGGTGTCCACACAATCTTAGGGAACTCATCTTCTAACATGGCACCCATTGACACACAATTGCTACCATTATCTGTCACCACCTGCACCACATACTCAACACCTATCTCCATAATGGCTGCCCGTAAATGCTCCCAAATATACAACCCTGTAATCACTGTACCTACAGTGGAAGCGACTATGGCTCTCAAGAACATGGTTCCCTTGCAAGAAGACACTAAAATATTGTACACATTCCTCTTGCGTGCATCTGACCATCCATCGCATAAGAGTGTGCATCTATATTTTTTCCAAGTCTCTTTCAAGGGCTTCATTTGGTCTTCCACACATTCCCTCTCTCTTCTTAGCTCTCTTGTCCGCAAGGCCTCATATGTAGGCCCTTCCCATTCATACCCAATGTGGCTTACGGCTCTCATGGCCTTCCTCCATCGTGTAGTCTTCGCCACATGAAAGGGTATTGCACACTGTATGAAGAGCTTTGTGAGCTCACTAGTGGCCTCCTTCACTGCTTGCTTTTGCAAGCGTGCTTGAATGCTAGACCTTTGCAGTGATCCTCTTTTCCCCGCACTAGCATCCACACTAATTGATCCATGTGGCAAGGGTGTTCTTGTGGCACTAGGACCCGCGCTCGATGTAGTTGATGCCCCTCTACTTCTCTTTGCAGAACCCAATGTGCTGGCATCATCCAATGGCTCAGTGTCAGCAACCTCTTCTTCATCTTGCAGCCCTTGTCCTCCACTTTTTGCAGCCAAGGCTGCCATACGCACACGCTTCCATTCTGTTAGGCCACCTTTCACTGCAGTAGGCACGAACTCACAAGGTCCTACATCCTTGCTGGGAACACCTGCTAGATGGTCTTTCACCCGTGTGACAGACCCCGTTTTGCTTATGCCGCAATAGTTGCATCTCCACTTCTTGGAGCCACCGCCTCCTTTATAACTATTTAGGAGGGAGACATGGACCCAATAAGCATCTCTCGACATTGAGGAGGTGAGAAGGAGGATAGAGACGTCACAAGTGACTCGTGAGAAAGGATGGGAGGTAGACCGTAGCAGGAGGATGGAGAGATAGAGGTAAAAGAGGATGGAGAGGTAGAAGTGAAGGAGGATGGAGAGGAGGAGGATGGAGAGGTAGAAGGTAAGATTAAAGAGAGGATGGAGAGAAGAAGGATGGAGGGATGGAGTCAAGAGAGCAGGCTGCCAATCTGCAGGCTGCAGCTTGTAGGATGGAGAAGATGGAGCAAAGGATGAAGAGGATGGAGAGAGCTCAGAGAAGGATGGAGGTGACGGTAGGTCCAAGAGCAAAGGAATCAAGGATGAGGGATGGAGAGAGCTTGAAGAAGGTGGAGAGAGGAGCAAGGATGCACAAGAGGAGTGGAACGGGCAGGAGGCGGCGAAAGACGAAGAGAGGCAGCCGAAATCCCGTTTTTAGGGTTTAGGGAAAAAACAAGGTTTACGAAACGCCGTTTCCGTTTCGTCGTTTCCGTTTCGTCGTTTCCGTTTCTGCCCACGAAACGGGCGTTTCGTGCAACTATGCCCTCTGCGTCCCCTTCGTAGTGATATGCTTTCCCCTCCGTGCGTTTGGTAGAATGGGGCAGAGCTGACCACTTCTTTTGCTGGTCAAATTTGCAAAAGTGACTTTTTCTAGACCTTTTTGCTTCTACAGCCTCCTGAGCCTCTCCTCTTGCAAAGCTACAACTTTCTGTTGAATTTCGAGTGGTCCCACGTGCTGGTTGACTGGTTTTTCTCAGTTTTGGAGGACTTTCCGGCAATGAAACTTCTCCAAAACCTTCTCAATGCATTCCTCTCTCAAGCATGCTTCTTTTGAGTCCAAGAACTCCCACTTCTTCGCGACAGAAGTGCTTCTTTTCACATTTTTCAGTGGAATTCTTGCTGGTCGGCTCTTGTAAATGCTCTTTCTTCATGCTTTGCACCCCTCTTTGACTGAGAATGCAATTAGGCATTGGCTACTACGTCCTCTTGGCGATTGAGGACTTGGTTCGAGTTTTCAGAGCTTGGTGAGTTGTGATTTTGCTGCTGCAATTTCTTTTTGCCATAAGCTATTGGTTGGCCTCGTGTGCCGTCTCTTTCTTGGTTCACAGGTGCCCAGATAGTGCTACATGAGTCATTCTTTGGTTGGGTACTTTGCTGATTTTATTTTGGAGCTTTGAAAAGCTTTGTGAATGCCATCTGGAAACCACTCAAAGAGAGTGCAGCTGGGGTGCAGTGTGATTGCATCCGGACAGCCAATGGAATTGCACTCGGAAAAGAGAATGCCTTTAAATTGAGCCTATGGGGAAGTGCACTTATGTTATGGTGTTCTATGCTTGAAAGCCTTGCGAAGGCTCAGTGAATTGGGGCTGCGTGCTCAGTTGCAGGGAAGGTCTCCTAGATGCAACTTGTAATCATTTCACTATAAAATATAAAGAAATACTGAAAGGGGCGCCACGGTGGTTGGGGCCAATCGGGTACACTTGTCTATGTTTGTTGAGCAAGGGCATTCTAGCCTCCATCTCTTTTTCAGTGGTTTTGTTTGTGAACAAATGGGTAAATGCCAAATGGTGATCATGCAATGGTTAATGGTTGTGATATATGCTTTGTGAGCTGTAAATAAGCCCTGAAGTGATTAAAGGTTTAGTTCCATTTCCCTCTGAGTGATTAGAGGCCGGTTTCACTGACAATGCCAATAAGAGCTTTAAAGCATTAAAGGAGGCATTAACTTCAGCGCCTATCTTGGTATGTCCTAATTTCTTGTAATTGAGGCTGATGCTAGTGGAGGGGGCATTGGAGCTGTCCTAAAGCAGAGTCATGGAGTTATTGCCTTTGAAAGTCGGAAATTGGATGACAAGGAGTCAAGTTTCCACATTTATGACCAAGAGATGTTGGCAATACTTCGTGCAATCAAAAAGTGGCACCACTACATCTATGGCAGCCATTTCAAGGTCAAGACTGATCATAAGACTCTCAGATATTTTCTATCTCAGTCTTCTCTATCACCCAAGCAAAGGAGATGGCTATCCATTGTGCAAAACTATGACTTTGACATAGATTACAAGATGGGCAAAGAAAATATTGTGGCAGATTCTCTTACCAGGATATGGGCTTGTACTTTGTCATCTATTACTGAGGTTTATAAAGATTGGATCCATGGCATTCAAGAAGAGTATCTCAATGATCCTCAAGCAGCTGCTATGTTCCAAGACTTGCAAGATCCTAACTGTCAGCAATATCCCAATTTCAAGTTGCACAATGGGCTCTTGTGGTATATTGATAGAATATTTCTTACTGAAAATTCCTCCTATAAACTGCTAATCTTGCAGGAATTTCACTCATCTCCTATGGCTGGGCATATAGGCCTCAACAAGACGTATGATAAGGTAAAACAGAGTTTTTACTGGAAGGGGCTTTGGAAGGATGTTCTTGCTTATGTACAAAGCTGTAAGCCCTGTCAACAAGAAGCTGCTATGTTCCAAGACTCACAAGATCCTAACTGTCAACAATATTCCAATTTCAAGTTGCACAATGGGCTCTTGTGGTATAATGACAGAATATTTCTTAGTGAAATTTCCTCCTATAAACTACTAATCTTGTAGGAATTTCACTCATCTCCTATGGCTGGGCATATAGGCCTCAACAAGACGTATGATAAGGTAAAACAGAGTTTTTACTGGAAGGGGCTTTGGAAGGATGTTCTTGCTTATGTACAAAGCTATAAGCCCTGTCAACAAAACAAGGAGTTGAATCTGCGACCAGCTGGTCTACTACAACCTCTGCCTATACCTCAAGGTAAATGGACACATATCAAAATGGACTTTATTACAGGACTACCAGTGACCTCTAAGGGTTGGAACAGCATCTTTGTGGTTGTTGATAGACTTACTAAAGCTGCAAAACTTCAGTCCTACTAAGACACAATTTACAGCATCCAAGGTAGCTAAGCAATTCATGGAGAATGTGTTTAAATTACATGGACTTCCTCAGGAAATTGTGAATGATCGTGATGCTAAGTTCATGGGGCATTTTTGGCAAAAGCTTTTCAATTCTATGGGAACACTTCTTACCCCAAGTACAGCAGATCACCCTCAAACTGATGGACAAACAGAGAGGGTTAACCACTAGTTGGAAGAGTACCTAAGGCATCGTGGGACCAATGGTTGCATCTAGCTGAATTTTGTTATAATACCACCAAGCACACTTCAATTCGTATGAGCCCTTTTGAAGCCATGTTTGGCTGTAAAGCTCATGTCCCATCAACCATTATTCATCAAGCACTGACCAGCCAACTGGCTTACATGACTGCTCTATTACAGCAATGTAAAGATAATATGATAAGGGCCCAAGCAAGGATGAAGGATTATGCTGATGAGCATAGAAGAGATCTTCATTTTGAAGAAGGGGATTATGTGTTTCTCAGATTTCATAAGTCCAGGCATGCTTCTTTGAAAGGTAATACCAATGTTAAACTTGCTCATGGTCTTTCACCTGTGTGACAGACCCCGTTTTGCTTATGCCGCAATAGTTGCATCTCCACTCCTCGGAGCCACCGCCTCCTTTATAACTATCCAAGAGGGAGACATGGATAGTTATAAGCATCTCTCGGCATTGAGGAAGATGGAGAGGTGAGAAGGATGATGGAGAGGTCACAAGTGAGAAAGGATGGAGAGGTAGAAGGAGGATGGAGAGCTCAGAGGTAAAAGAGGATGGAGAGGTGGAAGGAGCCTGGAGGATGAGAGGTAGAAGTGAAGGAGGATGGAGAGGTTACAGGTAAGAGAGGATGGAGAGAAGAAGGATGGAGGTATGGAGAGCAGGCTTCCAAGCTGCAGCTTGCGGGATGGAGAAGATGGAGAGAAGGATGAAGAGGATGGAGAGAGAAGGATGGAGGTCCGAGGATAACGGGATGGAGAGTCCAAGAGCAAAGGATGGAGGGATGGAGAGAGCTTAGAGAAGGTGGAGAGAGTAGCAAGGATGCACAGAAGGAGTGCATGGGCGGGAGGCAGAGAGTTTTCGGGCTTTCTAGTTGCAACAGGACTGCTCCTAACTAACAGTAAACACTACTAAGTTTAGTAGAGTTTGCAGGAAAGTTAAGTAGTGTAGTACCTTATGTTTAGCAAAAGGGTAGGAGAGGAAGATCATGGGCTGGATCTTCAACAGAGACTTGTGAGGGGTTGCACAAGGACAGGAGGAAGTCAATCCTTTTTAGAATTCAGCTGAGTATTGAACTCTTGCTGTATATTCTATTTTAGTAATGAAGTACAAGTCATGAATTAATATGCCAAGTACAACTAGAGCCCTTATATAGGTATGGCGCGGGAAGTACAAAGCAGTATTGCTTATGGGATTACCTCCTAGGATGCCACGTGGCAACTTATGGTATCCCCTAAAGAAAAGGGAAAAAAACACTTACAAGCCAATAAAGGCCTTTCCACTAACTTTAGCCTAGGTTTAGCCTAAGTAAAAAGTAACCCTCTGTTACAATCCTCCCTCCTCAAATAGAAATTTGTCCTCAAATTTGAAAAGGCTGTAACCTGGACATACAATGCTCCTTGTAAACCTGAATAGCTCAATTCTGGTCATATCAGCTGAACAATGAAGTTTCTGAGTCAAATACTTCCTGTAGGCATGCTGATCTGTAAATGGATCGTATAATATTCCCAAGAAATCAAGCAACCGGGTGGAAGAGCTAAGCTGTCCAATATAACAGATCTGATCATATGATCCAGTGAGAGACATGCTGATCTGAGAAAGGATAGTGAATGCTGGCTGCAACATGTCCATGTATGCCATATAGCAAGAGAAAATCAGATCTGCTCATAAAGATGCAATTTTGGCCATAGAATTCAGCTAAGCAAATGAGGGTACTGCTCCACGATTGTAGAGGGCGGCCAAGAAGACTCCTCATCAGGTAGACCTCTCCATTTGATAAGATATTCCATGTAGGACCTGTTCCTCAACACATGATCCTGAATCCCAGGATCTTCTCAGGTATATACTCAATCTGGCCCTCTTCATCATAGGAGGTAGCTCTTCCATAACTTGTTCCTTAGGCCCCAAATACTTCTTGAGAAGTGATACATGGATTACTTCGTGTATTCTAGAGGATGATGGAAGCTCCAACTCATAAGCCACTCCCCCAACTTTCGTCAAAACCTTGTAAGGTCCATAAAGCATGTGTGCATGGCAGCCTTGGCTGCAAAAAGTGGAGGACAAGGGCTGCAAGATGAAGAAGAGGCTGCTGACACTGAGCCATTGGATGATGCCAGCACATTGGGTTCTGCAAAGAGAAGTAGAGGGGCATCAACTACATCGAGCGCGGGTCCTAGTGCTACAAGAACACCCTTGCTACATGGATCAATTAGTGTGGATGCTAGTGCGGGAAAAAGAGGATCACTACAAAGGTCTAGCATTCAAGCACGCTTGCAAAAGCAAGCAATGAAGGAGGCAACTAGTGAGCTCACAAAGCTCTTCATACAGTGTGCAATACCCTTTCATGTGGCGAAGACTACACGGTGGAGGAAGGCCATGAGAGCCGTAAGCCGCATTGAGTATGAATGGGAAGGGCCTACATATGAGGCCTTGCGGACAAGAGAGCTAAGAAGAGAGAGGGAATGTGTGGAAGACCAAATGAAGCCCTTGAAAGAGACTTGGAAAAAATATGGATGCACACTCTTATGCGATGGATGGTCAGATGCACGCAGGAGGAGTATGTACAATATTTTAGTGTCTTCTTGCAAGGGAACCATGTTCTTGAGAGCCATAGACACTTCCACTGCAAGTACAATGATTATAGCATTTACGGGCAGCCATTATGGAGATAAGTGTTGAGCATGTGGTGCAAGTGGTGACAGATAATGGCAGCAATTGTGTGTCAATGGGTGCCATGTTAGAAGATGAGTTCCCTAAGATTGTGTGGACACCCTGTGCCTCACATTGCCTTGATCTTTTGATCGAGGACCTAGGGAAGATACCTTGGATTGATGCCATCTTCCCACAGCCCGCAATATCGTGAACTGTACGAAGAGACCCAAAGTCCTCAGCATCTATCGCGCTGACAGTGACCTTGAGCTATTGAAACCTCAAGCCACAAGGTTTGCTTACATGTTCATAGTGGTGGAGAGGCTTGTGCGAGTGCACCAGGGCTCGTTGCGTACGGTTGTGTCTCGGGAGTGGGGAGATTGGGATGATAGAGGCCAAGCAAAGTCTATCAAATTTGTCCACATGATCATGGTTGAGTCTTGGTGGAATTAGGTGGAGGCATTAATCAAATCGATTAATCCTATCTACACGATGCTTCGCATCACGGACATGGAGGGAAGCACATTAGGGCTCTTATACGAGTTTATGGACAAGATTAGAGAGGCTCTCAACAGAAACACTTTCCTATCGCTTGATAAGTAAGACTTTTTACTTTTGTGATATGTATAATTATTGCAGTTACTAAATTGCAATTTGTTATCATGAAGCCTCATATATATATTATGTATGTACTATTATCTATAGTCTATGAACTTAGCATGCATAATGCATTCTAATTTCTTGTGGCATGATTTAGGGTTGATTCCATCCGTGCTATATGGAATAAGCGGTGGAATTGGTTCCACCGCCCAATCCATGCAGTGGCACATGTATTGCATCCCCTCTGGGGCAGTCAAGAGCAATATGAGAATGACGAGTTGGAGGGGATGCAATAGTATCTACAAAATTATACGGGTGGTGAGTTGGAGATGCAACAAAGAATGGAGGATGAACTTCTATTATTCCGCAATCACATCGTCTCCTTTGGTCGACCTACAGCTAGGCTCCGAGAGACACGGTTGCAGCTTGTCTCCTAGTGGGAGAAATATGGCAACTGTACTCCTACTTTGGTAAGAGACAAGTTACAACGCCACTAGTTAGAGCTTAGTCGTTAAGTAATTTGAAGTTTTATCTACTACAAATATGTTTAAAGTTATCAAGTTCCTAATACTTATCTCGGCTTAATTGGCTTATGGCAGAAACGCCTTGCTATACGTGTTCTCTCACAAGACTGCAGTTCCGGTCCTTGTGAGAGGAACTAGAGCACTTGGGCTCTCTTTCACACAAAGAAGAGGAACAGATTGAGCACGGATCAATTGGAGCGTGGTGTTTTGTCATTGCAACCTCCGTCTCCTTGAGTTCGCCACCGGCTGCCCCGAACCTCGCCAAGTGAATGTAGACAAGGTGGACATGGAGAAGATGAAGGCCATACCAGATATCCCACGGGAGGAGTTGGACATATACACCATGTTGTATGAGGAGCTGTCAGCACCAGCACACCACACACGATCATACACTCAACCATCTGGAGATGGTGCTAGTACTTCAGTTGCACCCGCTGGTCTTGATCCTGATGTTGATGATTCTGCTTCAGACAGTGACACAGATGCCTCAAGCTCATCTGAGGAGGCAGAGGATGATAATGACGAGGAGTCCATGGATGATGCAGTTGATCAGTAGTGATGTACCTTGGTCCTTGTCACTTGACTATGACTGTACAGACTACAGTGCTAGCCTACTCCTAGTCATGACACTTCAAATGCATCATGCATGCATCTTGCAGGCTGCAGCATGATGCATCTTGCAGGCTGCAGCATGATGCATCTTGATTCCTAGACTATGTTATTTCTTTTTTTATGATAGTAGATACAGTACTTACTACTGAGTATACTTTGGACCTTGGTGCCAGGTGGCAGCTGCTTTTTTTAATATCATCCACGGGTGCTTTTCTTTTCTTGGCCGAATCAAAAAAAATAGTGAAGCATTGTGCGATGATCTCAAAGGCCGCGGTCCCCTAAACAACAGGCTCACATTGCCCATCTCCTACACCGTAGTCCAAGCATGTCCATGCTGTTGCGCAAATACCCCGAAGACGAAAGGCACTCCTAACGCATCAAATGGAGACAATCAAAACAGGGCGTTTGGACAAGATTTGTACCCATCAATTATTGTTGGAAAGCGTTGCTTTCCGTACCCAATCCTTGCGTTTAGCCCAAACAAGGAAATCAAAGCTATGATGTGGTAGATCGTCAGAAAAGCATCGCAGCCCGCAGCAATCAGAAGCGAATTACTCCTTCGTCCCAATTCATAAGCCCAGTCCAGCCCTGGATAATTGCATCCGACTTCTCCAATCCTATACGGTCTAATCCTCCCCTTTTATGATCCCCATCACAAGAGCTTACCAAGCGCTCACGCAATCACATCATCCATCAACCTCATCGAACCTATTACGTTAGGTACCTTCCTCAAACAACTAGCTAATCAACGATTCCGAATTCTCATACAATAATCCAACGTCAAATTCCTTCTCTAAAGGCAAACCATAGAGGAATCCCAACTAGTCAAAGAAATCCAACGATTTCACTAGTTAAC
Organism: Dipteris shenzhenensis; assembly: GCF_047967505.1. Lineage (NCBI taxonomy): Eukaryota > Viridiplantae > Streptophyta > Polypodiopsida > Gleicheniales > Dipteridaceae > Dipteris > Dipteris shenzhenensis. The sequence goes on from NC_141627.1 coordinate 24,060,423, forward strand.
AGCGCAACTGCCAACCCGTCTTGAACAGAAGAGAATATGGAAAATCCTATGCAAATATGAGAAACCGTACCTGGAAATCTCCTATGCTACTTCACCTCTCTGCCTGTCATGAGAGGGCGACTCTGATACCAAACGACATGACCCCACAAGATCTGACCCTATCACTCACCTAGAATCTCATCCTCAATCCAACCAAAATCATAGCGCAAGCGCCTCAATCCTCCCGACCACCCCCGAACACATGGGCTACAGCTCGAGTCATCCATAGGCCAGTATCTAACCACCTGAGCCCGTCCAAAGGACCTTCGATACACCACCTATGATCCGCCATGTAGTTGGCCATAGTCCCATCTTGGGTCCAAGCCCCATCCATCAGTTGAGGAGCGCTCAACTAATCTACACAATAGCACTTGCCCTCCCTATATAGATGGAAACCTCCTATAGATAGCATAATGCTATGAATAGATCCCTCTATATAAAGCAAGCACTATATATGAATCAATCTCTATATATAGCAATCTCGGCTAAAAATAGCCATCCAACCCTATGCTATCCCGTAACCCACGTTCACCTGCTATCCAACCCTAGGTACACCATGCACATGACACGAATGCAACGGCTTACAAGTGTCCAGGGGGCCCCTTTGTTCAGCCTTCAAACCTTTGAGTTTGAGGCTTAAGCCTTTGCCATAACAAAGTAGAAGAGAAGAGAGGAGAGAGTGGAGAAGGAGAAAAGAGGACACAACTAAGGAGCACACACACAGGTGACTAGCTATACACTAGATTAGTGTGTAAAGAATAAATATATACAACTCCCTTAACGATCTTAGGTTAGGATTAGGGTTAAGGTATGGAAACACTATTGTCTTTTTACCACTCTATACGTGTTAGTGCATATTAAGAATTGCACATGATTTAGTGAGATCATTTCTTGACACCTACATAAATGTAAGAAAGAGGCTTTTGTGTTAAGAAATGTGATTCTAGCATCAGCCAAGAGTGGCTTTACCAAGTTGTCACAGAGTATTGTATGGTCAATTCGTTCTTCCCGTCTTTTCTATTTGTATGGGTCATCATGTCTATCCCCAACTCCAAAAGCGAAAAGGCAAGATAATGACACCCGCAAACCTGATGAAGATTGGGAGGACAAGATCCTAAGGCATTGTCCATGATCATTAAGACAACGGTGAATGCAATGTCAACATTTAGAGACAGCCTTCAAAGCCATCACAATCTTGAAGGATACATACAAAAAAAATAACTCTATGAGTATCTTTAACCTCCAAAATTAATTGTTCACCACGAGGATAGAGGAGGAATCAATGCATGGTCATCTCACCAAGGTGAAGGCAATGAAGGACCAACTAGCGGCAGTGTTCAAAAGCTAGGCACAAATGCTATGGCCATGTTCCTTTTAAATACACTTCCAAACAGCTTCAAACCATTTGTCTCCAACATGCAAAGATAAATGAGGCATACAACAGCCTGACTATAGAGTGTGACATCAATTGATTCACCTGCATCATGCATTGTAAGCTGAAGCCCCGGCTCCATGGGAGTAGCTATGGGCTTACAATCCTGCATGTTGAATCTGTCCAAGAGTTTCTGCACATACTTGGATTGAGACATAACGATGCCACTTTTCTCTTGAGTGAACTGGATCCCCAAATAAAAGTGTCGCAGCCCCAAATCTGACATGTCAAAAGTGGTCTGCAATTCAGCTTTAAAATCTATAATATTATCATCATTCGACCCTGTGAGCAGTAAGTCATCCACATAAAGAATGATGACTAAAATATCCCCCCCATCCTTCTTGATGTGAGGGTGCTTTCAGTTGGACTATTGTGCAGCCCCTTGCTGGTCAGAAAGGCATGAATTTTGGCATACCATGCACGAGGGGCTTACCTCTTCCAACAAGTCTCCATTAAGGAAAGCTGTTTTAATGTCCAAATGATGAACATTCCATTGAAAATTTGCAGCCATGGCTATAACTGACTGAATGGTTGTCATTCTGGATGTAGGAGCATAAGTCTCCTCATAGTCTATGCCCTTTTTCTGAGCATATCCTTTTGCAACCAGCCTTGCCTTGTACCGATCAACGGACCCATCTGGCTTTCTTTTGACTTTGAAAACCCACCGTGTACCTATGGCATGTTTACCTGGTGGCAAATCGACAACTTCCCATGTCTAATTTTTCTGAATGGACTGCAATTCATCGTGCACGGCATTCATCCAATGCACATTATCCTGTGCTTCTTCAAATGTCTCAGGCTCCTCCTTATCAAGAAGAGTACCTGCATAAGCTGATTCAACTAAAAGAGCTCCCCCCCCATGCCTTACTGCACTCCGAGTTCTGCCAGGTAATGGAGCATCAATTTTACTCTCCCTGAGAGTTTGTAACAGCCAATTTGGGACTATTTTTGCTGCATGTATATCTGCAATTTCTTGCTGAACAACCTCTTCCACTGCTTGTGGAGGTGGTAAGATATCCTGTGGCTGAATCGGAGCATGTGGAGGTATCTGAAAATTTTGATTTGCATCAGATATATCAGCACGGGAACCCAAGGCAATGGGTAGTAATCCCTCAAAGACATCATCTAAAAAAGTAGGCAAATCAAATTTAGCTTGAGTGTGAGCTGAATTTTCTGAAAATATAACATCTCTACAATGCCCTTGTCTTTCAAAAATGCATCAAAATCTGCAGACAAATACTCCCCTCCTCTATCTATGCGTAATGTCTGTATCTTGAGTCCTCATTCATTCTCAACCATGGCTGCAAAGTGTTTGAAAACCATAAACACTTCTGATTTGCGTTTCAACCCATAAACCCAAGTGTAGTTGGAGTAGTCATCTATAAAAGTGACAGAGTAAGCATGACCACCCAATGATGGAGTCCTCATGGGACCACAGACATCACTATGAATAAGCTGTAATTTTCAAACAACTTTTACCGATCCATCCTTCTTGAAAGGAAATCTGTGCATTTTACCAAGAATGCACCCTTCACAAGCATGTGGAGGAGGTGTTTCAAGAGGAGGCAACGCATCAACCATAGCATGTTTTTGAAGTGTCATCAAGCTGCCATAATGCATGTGTCCATATTTGGCATGCCATAACTTCGCATTCTGCATAGCAGCAGTAGGAGTGGAAACTGCAAGAGCATGTGCTGGTCTTTTCTCATACATGTCAAGCTGCAAAAGACCACGTAACAAAGTGCCAGACAATCTCAAGGCATAGTCATTCTCTACGTCATGGACTGCACACTTGTCATCTTCAAAAATGACCTGAAATCCAGCTCTCTTAAGAGTGGACACTGAAAGTAGATTTTTTGTGATACCAAGCACATACAAGACATCAGAAATTTTGAATGTTGAGCCATCAATGGCTGTAAGTTCAACTTTTCCTATACCACGAACTGAATAGGAGGAGTTGTTGGCACATAGAACCTTTTTATTAACGGGAGGTGGATGCAGAGATGTGAAAAGACACTTCCTGGAAGTGATATGCTTTGAGGCACCGCTATCAAAATACCATGTATTTTGTGTCTCATTGACACTGAAAGCTGATGCATCCTTGGAAGAATCATAACTGCATGTCAGAAAAGCATAAGAGTCATCATTACAAGTGGCTGTAATATCCGGAGCAGCCAACTGAGAGTCTGAAATGCAAGAGAAGAAGGCATAGTTGTGCTCCACAAAGTTGGCTGTAGCTTGCTCATTGTCAGATGCATGAGGAGCTGAATCTTCAACGGCCATACCGGAGCTGTTTTTCTTTTCTTTTGCAAGCCTCTTCTTGCATTCTCCAATGTAGTGACCTGGCTTTTTGCAATAATGACATATACCCTTCTTCTTGGGCTTACCTGCATCACCCTTAGCCTTTTGAGAAGGCTGTCCTGAACCACTGGAAGGCTGATTTGCTGATGTCTTTGCTTGTCCCTTTACTTTAGGCTTGAATTTTGAAAGCATGGCATGTTCACCTACTCTCTGCTCTTCCTGCAACAGAAGTCCTATCAACTCCTGAAAATTGAGAGGATTTGCACCCCCCCTCAATGACAAATTCAGCAAGGTATGAAAGCTGAGATAAGACTCAAGAAGAGAATTCAGAGTAGTGGTAATCATCTCTGAATCAGGAATGATCTCGTCAATATTAAGCAATTGCTCTCATAAATCCTGTAGCTTTGTGAGGTGCACTGACATGGAGTCACCCTCTTCCATATGTGTATGAGACAATTCTCTTTTCAAAAAAGACACCCTGGCATCATTCCGAGCTGCATACATGCTTCCAAAATATCCCATGCTGCCTTTGAGGTCTTACACGACCGGATATGCAGAATGATGAATCTTTTCACTGAAAGAGAAATACACGACAAAGCTAAAGCATCACGTGAATCCCATCTCTTTTGCTCTGGAGTGGTAGGTATAACTGCACCAATAACTTGTGCTGCAGCTGTACCCTGTGCACGACCTCTGCCTCCTTGCTGGGGAGGGGTATTAGGTGCCACATTTGCTGGCCGGATCTGATCCCCATTTACATAGTCCCACAAATTACGGGAAATCAGAATATTGCGTACCATAAAACTCCAGAGGGAGTAGTTGGTACCTTCCAACTTATCCTCTTGTGAGAGACCACTGAACTGGAAATCATTCTGATTTTGATGGGCCATGTCTGAGAAAGAAAATACAGCAAATGCAGATCTGAATTCTGTTGCTGGGAATGGACTACACAATTCCCAAAAAAATACAGCCAAACACTAGGTAAAAATGCAACTCAAATCTCTGTAATGTCTCTGTCAGAAATCTGCCAGAGCATCCAATCTCTCTCAAAACCTGCCAAAAGTGCTTCAAAACACTTACAAAAAGGCAGTGTGAACTGAAACCTGCAAAATTGCTCGCCTAACACAAAAGCCCCAATTTGTGGCTTGAAATTGCAACCAGAAAGGGGCAAATGGTCTAAAAGCCCCAAATGTTGCACAAATTTCTCTCTGCCTGCAAAAGCCCCAAATTTCACTGCAAAATTGCAGTGTGATTGCAAGAGCCCTCAAATTTTTACAGTCTCTGCAGGAAGACCTTGAATGCACACGAAGGCTGGCGACACACTTTGTACAAAGGTACGAAACTGTACGGAATGTACAACCTTGCTGTACGGACATGTGTACGGGCTGTTGTGTACGACAGCTATATGGAGCAATGTCTGTACGTACGGATGTACGAGCTGTCAAGTACGACAGATGTACGACGACGAAGGTACTGCTGTACGACAAAGGTACGGCTAGGTACGGCGGATGTACGACGACAAAGGTACAGCTGTACGAAACAATCCGTACGAGTACTGACGACGAGCTGTACGGGCTGGCACAACGGTACGGTTGTATGGTTGACGGGCTGTGCGACGTACGGACGGGGCTGTACGACGATCTCAGGAGCTATACGACTGTACGACGATCTCGGGAGCTATACGGCGATGCACGAATGGAGCTATACGACGACGCACGGACAGAGCAAAAAGTACAATCCGTACATATTGTACGGAGGATTGTACAGACGAGCAGCGATCTGTTGTTCTTGGAGCAAGGAACTTGCGAGCAAGGAAGCAGGGAGCGGGGTCAACCTGCTCTGATACCAAATGTGAGTTGTAAAGGGAGAGAGAGCAGAGTGTGAGAGCAGGAGAGCAAGAGAGTAGGAGAGTGAGAGCTGAAAGCAATAGTTGCAATAAAAGAGTGTATTACAACTAAAGAGTGGGATAGGTTTTGTCTAAGTAACAAAACGTTATCCTTCACTAACCATAGTTAGTGAACTAACTGTGGTTAGGGAGAAAAACCTCTAAAATGAGGAAAAAGTGCCCCGAACCTACTTATTACATTACATTGGTCACTGCTAAATTATAACAATAATTCTAACACAACGTACCTAAACCAATTGCCACTGATCACTGTCCTATCCACAGGTGAGGGAAGATAGAACGAAGAGTTTGTAGACACCATGATCCACTCTCCTGCCCCAAGCCACTTGTCCGATGTCAATGTCCCAAATGGCCACAGAATACTCATCCAACTGTACCCATTTGCCAGTCTTGCACAATTCTCATGCACTAACAACAACTGAAAGACCAACCATGGTACAAACAATAGTCTGGAGGAATGGTGCCATCCGGAATAATATCGAGCCCTCCCTCTCCACAAACTAGAATTGTGGAGTTGTTGCCAAGGGACACATCGCCTGACTTCAATTGAAAGTCCTAGAACTCCACCAGGAATGGAGTCATGTGTCGAGAGGCACCAATCAAGGATCCACTATCCATGAGGCCGTCCGACTTAGAGACTGTTTGCTCAGGACACAGAGGCAAGATCAAGTTGCACAGCTAGACTCCACGCAAAGCATGATCACTAAGTTTTTCCAGACAAAAGACAATGACGTCAGCAATGTGCTGCGCCCAGCCTCTCCACACCCGAGGGGAAGCCCCAAATGCCAAGCAGCTGCTATGATGTAGCCACACCTTGCTGTACAAGCCAAGCTGGGGGTGGAATCCCACACCCCCGCGAGGAGGGGCCGCCAAGGGTCGCGGACCCTTGCGGGTCCACACGCAACAGTAAAACCTTGCATGCAAGGAACAGGGGGCTGAAGAGGGAGCACGAGGGGCGCAGGGGGGTCGGAGCGGAAGCTAGGCGATGGCAAGAGCAGCGGGAGCAAGAGTGCAAACAAATTAGTCAGGGAGATATTTGTCTAACCATCTTCAGCTTCATATTCTCTTGAACTCTTGCTTCCATTAAAGACATAATGATGTGATACTCGTGGCATGGTGTAATGGCTAGGGATGATGTGACGGTCGGTCGCCTCCTGGCTCAAGGCTAAGTGTCTTGGAGAAGAGGTGTGAAGAGGTTGCAAGCCGTCAGAACGGGATTGGAAGCGGCAACATTGCCCTACTACAATGGTAGTTGCGACAAAGAACGCACTACTAGCTACTGGATAGACCATAGGAACCGCAACAATCACAAGACAACAAGCAAAGAGGCTAGGAGGCGTTGTATGGATTTTGACAGGAAGGCATGGGCCAATGAGCAATGCAAGGGAGACTACAGCTTAGAAGGAGGTCAACAATGGCATATGCGGCAAAAATCACAAAAGCAAGTTGGCTGCTAAATTGTGTTCATGCGGTGTTCACAATGAGAAATGTGGCGGCTTCTACACATCAACAAGGCCCTTTTGTTGGCCCTTCAAGCCTTTGAGTTTAAGGCTTAAGCCTTTGCCAAAACAAAGTAGGCGGGAGGAGAGAAGCAAGTGGAGAAGGAGAAAAGAGGGCACAGCTAGGGAGCATCTACACAAGTGTACACTAGACTAGTTTGTCAAGAATAAATATGTAAACTCCCCTAGGTTAGGGTTCACATATGGAAACCCTATTGCCTATTTACCACTCTATAAGTGTTGGTGCATATTAACAATTGCACATGATATATTGAGATCATTTCTTGACACCTACTCCATAAATGTAAGGAAGAGGCTCTTGAATTAAGGAATAAGATTCTAGTATCAGTTAAGAGTGGCTTTGCCAACTTGTCACACAGTGTTGTATAGTCAATCTCCTCTTTCCATCTTTCTATTCGTATGGGTTCATCATTGTCTATCCCCAACTCCAGGAGCGGAGTCCCAAGGCAAGATAATGACACCTCCAAACCCTATTGAGGTTGAAGAGAGGGAGGACAAAGATCCGGAGGCATTATCTATTATCATTAGGACAACGGTGAATACAATGCCAGTCTTATCGACCACCTTCTATGCCTTGACAATCTTGAAGGATACATACAAAACGAATAACTCTATGAGGATATTTAACCTCTAGAATGAATTGTTCACCATGAAGATAGAGAAATCGGAATAAGTAGATGATCATCTTACCAAGATGAAGGCAATCAAGGACCAACTAATGGTAGTTTTCAAAAGCTGGGCATGAACACTATGGCCATGGTCCTTTTAAACATGCACTTGTCACCAACGTGCTTTGATAAGGAGGTAAACCCAAGATCAGTATTCTCTGTGTACATTGCATCGGAAAAATTGTTCATTCAGGCATCCTCAAAAGCTAAGAGAATGGTCCTCAAGACAATTAAAGACATGCTTCAAAGTGGAGACATCCAACTCCTGCTACAGTATGGTTGTGTACAACGACTTGATCTTAACGCTGAGGAATTATGGTTACCCTGATTAAGTCCTCTGTGTTCGAATTTGGGGAGCCATCAAAGGATGTGCTATGGTACCTCTGGAGGACTCGGGGTTCAATGCTGGAAGGAGCTCAATGAGAGCTTGGATCTAACCTGTTCCTAGTTTCTAAACGGGGCAGGTGGATGGTCAACTATCGTAGAAGGAAGCCTGGTCAAAGTGGATTTCATGAGATGATGACTCACTAACACATGGACGATACATAGGCTGTAACATTCATTTCTAATGTGACAATATGAGCAGCATCTATCTCAGTGCAAACCCGCTGTTTCATCTGCACCAAGTACAAAAAGGTGCATCGTCACTTCATCCAAGAGAAGATAGTATTCAAATAAGTTGATTTGGTTTGCTATCCCACACGTGAGCAAGTTGCAGAAATTTTTACAAAGCCATTGGGCTTATGATAAATGCTCTTGTTGGCTGCCCACACTTGAAGCCCCCTTTTGCTAATCAATATCCTTCAACACATACCTAACTCAAGCCATGACAGCAGCTTAATTTCACAGCCACCGCAGCCAGGCGGTCTTGTTATTGTTGCTACATAGTCACTAAAAAAGGCTATCACATACCTCGCTTGTGGAATACACTTCTGTGTTAAAGCCAATCCGTTCACCGCTGCTGTTTGTGCCAAAGCCCTTCGGTTCTCCAAAATATATGCCTGGTAACAGTGAAAAGAAACGTTAATCCAAGAAAGGTGGTAAGCATGTAACCGTGAAGCCATGTGGGTTTTACGTTCACACAACGAATAATGTGAAAAGTACACCTCCAGTGAGTTCTCGCACGACCATTAAGTCCACTCCTGCTGCGACATCAGGCTTCAGCGTTGAGGCATCGACAAGCTTTCACACGACTCCCGGGTTAATTCAAAACCCACGAAATTTATACAAGATAAGAAAGAATCCGGAATAATCACACCTGTGGCAACACTTTAGCCGGCCGCAAATTCGCAAAGACTCCCATGCCTGCCCGTAGACCAAGCAACCCGCGCTCAGGTCGTAAATGTGGCTCATTGTTGTCCCATTTGTACCTGAAAAAGTTCAATTATTTTCGTGTTCTCACAGCTCCATAACTTGGACAGAAGAAGAGCCACATATTAAATGTTAGCTTGGAGCTGCAGACCCGCCAATGGCGGCCAGTAGAACCGCGTCGGACTCCCTACACGCTGCTAATGTGTCGTCAGGAAGAGGAGTTCCGAGGGAGTCGATGGCAGCTCCACCCACCAACTTCTCCTGAAAGCGAAAATCGATCCCTGATGACAGAACAGCAAACACTCTGAAAACGCGGGCTTGATCAGGAGGAGAGGCATTCAGATGAAGGTGACAAGCATTGATCCATGTGTGTGTGTGTGTGTGTGTGTGTGTGTGTGTGTGTGTGTGAGAGAGAGAGAGAGAGAGAGGCCTTCTTGGGAGCCGATACGTCGGAGAACATCGAGGGCGACCTGGCTGATTTCGGGGCCGATGCCATCGCCAGGGAGGATGGTGAGGCGATAAGAGCGCTGGGAAGAAATGGGGGAGAGGGAAAAGGTACGAGAAGGGGCTGAAGGGAGTTGGGCAATGCGAGGAAGGAGAGGAGAGAAGGAGGAGGGTATCCTGGGAAGGCCTGCTAACATGCGAGCTTCCATAGCTGCAAGATCACAAGGACCTCACAAGAACGACGACGAAGAAGAAAAGAAGCAAGAAGAAGAAAGAAAAAAAGAAAAGCATTTTCATCACTTAAATTGGGAATGGTCATCCGGATGGCATTCCCCCTGAATTCCCCCCTCGAGATGACCATTCCCCCTCGAAAGTGCCTGGCCCGGACTAGAAAGCTCGATCGGATTCCGAGCACTTCGCAGCCCGCAATCCCATATTACGTAAATGAAAATGCTTTGAGTCCTTGAGCTGGATTGAGACACTTTCCCGCCGAGGGCTCCAGACACGTTCCAGCCCGTCGCTCTGGACCGTTTCCCACGTGGAGGACTATCTCGTACTTAGGACTATAAGCTTGGAATTCCCAAAATCAAATATTAGATGTTGCTTCAAGCTCTTACAGAGCTACGTTTGAAGGGATGCATCGGATTACACTGTAAGGTCTCATTTTCTTCAGTTGCAAACGATTGGTTTCCTGTTGCTAACCCTCCTCATCTTGGTCATAGGTGTGCCTTTCAGTAAGAATTAGGTTTTTCTTGATTGTCTAGCCGGGCTTCCTTGTTTTCTACTAGATGATTTTCCCATGGAGCTTTGTGCTTGTAGACACTTTGGGCCCTTGCTTCAAAGCGCATTTGAATGCTACTTGTTGCTCTAGGGAAGCTATGTAGGTTCTCATCCACTCAGTGTACATGTTAGAGAGCAATGTGTTCAAAGGTTTTCACAAGGCTAACATTCGAGCCTATGCTATTGGTCCATTGCTTCCTCATGCATTTGGCTCAACACATCAAAGAAATGATGTAGTGGCATCTAAATGGGTCCGTGGGTCAGCACTTTGTGAGGTATCTTGCTCTTTTCTAACTTGAAATTGAAAAGGTCCATAGTTAGTCTCCAATGATCGTTGGTTGGGCTAACCATCTTAGGCTTCACAATGCTGGCAACCAGCATGCTCAGATGTAATATAGTTTCATTAAAGCATGGATCCAATGACAACTTTATAGAAGTACATCTTGCATTCTTTTTCCTCAATTTATTTCATCCATGATGGGCTTATATTCTTGCACTTCCTTTTTGGTTTGACTTAATTTGTAGTTGATTTAACTCATAACTGTGTGCCAAATATTGATCCAATGTATATTTACAAACTTTTCATTAGCCACTTTAACAATCCATAAATAAATCTTGCCTTTCCTAACCCTATGCCAAATATTGATCCAATGTATATTTACAAACTTTTCATTAGCCACTTTAACAATCCATAAATAAATCTTGCCTTTCCTTTCCTATCCAACATTCTATGTTAGTTGTTGGTTCTTTTGTTAAGATATAAACTCCCAAGGTAGGCCTAATGAATGTTATTCATCCTTTTTTACTTGTTTTGATGAAAAAGAACCTTTTATTAAACTTGAGAATCAACCATACAAATCAGCAATCCACCAGGCATTGATCATGGGAAAATTGAGAAAAACACATTGAATGTTAGAAAACTAACCTGTTCTGTAGAACCCAACTCGCTACCTAGGGAATCTCTGTAAAACAAGGGCTAACAACCAGGGAGGATGTGCATATAAAAAGCGAATACCTCTCATGGTGATGATGATGTGGAATATACACGTAGGCCAATCCTTGCAAAAACCCTCTTGCCTTCTTGCTACATGTCAGCATAGGCCATGTGCGGATGTGCCCCTCATTGAAGATGTGAAGTTTTGCTATAACCATTGGGAATTTGCCCACCTAAGGTGGCTGCCCCTTTTCAAATCTCTCAAGATGCCCCATGTGCAAATGTCTCCCTCATAGATGGCCATGTGTATGTGTGTGTGTGATAGGCCATGTGCGGATGTGCCCCTCATAGAAGATGTGAAGTTTTGCTATAACCATTGGGAATTTGGCCACCTAAGCTGGTTGCCCCTTTTCAAATCTCTCAAGATGTCCCATGTGCAAATGTGCCCCTCGTAGATGGCCGTGTGTGTGTGTGTGTGTGTGTGTGTGTGTGTGTGTGTGTGTGTGTGAGAGTGACGAAAATTTTTTAAAATGATGTGGAGGTTTAGAGGCATACATTTGATTTGTTTCATGTGTTTAATTAGCTCATTTACACCTTCATCACTTTTATGCAAGGGATATCACAAGGGATCTTTTTAGGAAGAACTCCCATTTTTGGGAGAGTGACACTCCATATAGGGTGTGACATGGTGATTTTGGCGGTGGATAGGCAGCTTGAGCAAAGATTTTTAGAAGTTATGCTCCATAATTGTTTTAACGACTATGGTAATAGTAACCTTCAATGGAGGTGTTATTCATTTTACAAAAGAGATTTATAACTTTTCTTTTGCATTTATTAGTGGAGGCAATGAAATAGTTGATGCAAGATTGTGGAAGACGTAGTCTACATGTGTGGATGGGGCTTTTTTATTTTCTTATTTAATAAGATGTTGCTTCCAAATATTTGCAACCCTTAACCTAGATTTTCATTTCGTATACCCTGAGAAAATATATCCATTAGGTATCTTACTTTGATTTGACTAACACACTCTCAAAATATTCCTCTAATTATTCTTTTAAAATTACCAAATTGATTTGCACTTGACCTTGAGAAAAATGTTGGATCAAAGTCACCAGTTGGTGCAAGTACAACATCGATTCTCAAAAATCCTAGGCCCTCGAAACCCTCATTAATTGATAAAAAAATTCAATTCCTACAACAAGTTTTGGAAATACCTAAATTTCTTGCCATAATTTTAAAAATTTAAGGACTTGAGTAGTTGGTTGTGTTGCACCCAACCTATTGATTGGGCAATGTTCCGAGTTTGTTCAGCCTTGAACATTTCAAAAATACACCTTTCCAACCATTAACATGAAGCAAGCACAAGCATACACAGTCGAATAAGAGTCAGAAAGGTGGAGAGTAATCCAAATCCAATTTTCAACAAAGAACAATCTTCAACATTGGAACTACAGCAAAAGTACTTCCTTTCCCTTCAAAAGCATATAGAACGGTGTCCAAGATCTACCTAGAACTTGGCAAGAAGGGATATGCAAGCTGAATGATGTCAGACAACAGTAGTTTGATTGCCACCATTCAAGATACAATTGACTTTCTAATCCTTGGTAAGTGCCACCACTACTCATTTATGACTCTTGACCTTCCCAATCCACCTATGACCATACTTAGCCTAGGTGCCTAAATACCCCTCAACACCTGGCACTCTAGATGGATAGAACTTTTTGGAACAAAAAGACGAAGACACAAACCCTTTCTAACCTCCATGGTGTAGGTTCTATTGATCACAATTGTACCATTTCATGGATACATGCTAGGGTTGGGAACCCATGAAGTATAATGTCATCCATGCTGGTTCATACAAAATGACTAAATAGAACCATGCATGAATCAGCATGTTCACATTCCACTGGCATGTAATGGATACATTGCTCCGATCAAGCAAAAAACAATATGTCGATGAAGGTCCAACATCTGCAACATAAGTTGGCAGAAGTTCCTCAAAGACACCCTTCATTTGCCTTTTAAAAATCTGCATCTGATGTTGATTAAACATCATAAATTCTAAATGTTGAATCTGCTTTAGTGCCTTGGTTGAATTCTGATTTTGGTCTAGAATCTACCATGGTCAAACTGTCGGAACTAGTCGGATTGTCATTGGACTATTTGTCTATGTTATGCCAAGTGCCTGATCATCAGCATTTGCTGAATAAAATATCTCAAAAAATGCCTTAATTCTTTCAAAACTTCCCTTTACTGCAATCAAGTTGACAATCTATCTTTCGGACTGTTTCCAACCTTCAGAATGCATCCAACCTTCATTAGGCTGCTTAGAACTGTCGGATTGCTTCTTGATTACTTGCTGAAATTCTATTTGTTGTTTTTGCTTTCCCCAAGCTTTCATTTGCTATGTACTTTGACCTTGAACACTTGCCAAGTGTCAGAATATTGTTGGTATGGAGTAGAGTGATTAGGGGACTCCTATGGGCTCTTTCAACTCCAGTTTGGGCTCTTCTGGCTCCGAGTTAAGCTCCTCATTTTCCCTTCATCTTTCATCCTTATCATTTCATCCACATCAGCATCAACATCATCATTGTTTGCATTTGTTTTCATTGTATTGTGCTTTTTCACTCAAGTCCTCCCAAACAATTGGAACTTTGCAAAACTGGGATCTAATTGCTGTAAACCAAAATTTGATTGCATAATGTCATCACTTGCATGAAAGAATTCATCTTTGAAACTAGTAAAAGCATCGTAAAACATTTTGGGCATATCATCCTTCAAATCTGAGTTTCCTGTTTGTGAAACCACATCCATGAGCGATTCTTCCCAAACATTGTCCACATCATTTTCTTCTCCCAATAACTGAGCTAAATTCATTTGCATTTTGCCATTTGAAATCAAAATTTATGTCAACACTATTGGTTGCATTTCATTTGACTCAAACGGACCCTTTAAGCCCTCAACACGTTCGAGAAGCTAGTCAATTATCTAGTTATGCTCAAAAGAAAGAAAAAACTTCATAATCTCATTATCCTCACTATCAAACAATTGGTCTTCATCCTTCTTTGGGTCTCTTTGCTTACCTATTCTTCATTATTCACCAGAATCTGGACCATCTCTGTAGCCCTCTCATCAACGCTTGTATCATCAACATTGAAGATAGATGCTTCACTGGCTAGACTAACTCCTTAACTACCTAGAACTGATGTCAGACAATTTGCAATCATCATCAAGACAAATTGATTGTCCAAAATGGTATCCTTATCATCAATAAATGATAAAAATTGCTGAATCACAACATTGTCTTCACACATATACTTATCAACTTGCATATCACCATCAAAAACATCACAAGCTAAAATATTGTCTTCATCATTGGCATTAATATTTTGATTCATTGTTGTTTCCGATTGTCTTGGATCCATTGGTCCTTACAAAAGAGAAAAAACACTTGAGCTCTCTGCATACTACTCAACGTCTTTATCATCATCATCACATATGAAATTTGCAAACTTTATAGCATCGGATGGTGAATACATATCAGAAACATTATTCAATCCATTACTTTTACATGCTTTAGAATCATTCACTTGAATCGGACCATAGATGTACCCCAAACCTTGCTTGTTGTATGGACTCCTGTAGTCAAGATTGCATTTGGGTGGATTTTTTTTGCTTCCACATCACATCAGTGGAGGCAAAAGATGGTGCAAATGCAAAGTGTGCACACTCATCATGTGACTCTTCATTATCTTCCTTCAGATAGTAATCATTTTTTTAATCTTTGTCATCATTTGACAACTCATTTTCTTACTACTACATTTGCCTATGGAAAAATCTAGCTTGCACTTTTAATCATCCCCAAAAAACTTTATTTTTGTCATTAAACAATGTGTCTTATTTGGTCATCAAGCAAAGCCTCTAATCCTCGAATAGAAAGCAAGTGCCGCTTGAAAATAGTGCTGAAAGATTATCTTTGCAAGCATACAACTCTGAAGGTAACTCCACGAACATAGCATTAAACAATACAATGTGAACAAAAAGAGAGCAAGAGTGAGCAAGAGAGTGAGCTGAACGTAAGTCTGTTGAATAGTGGATTGAAATGAAGTGAGTACAAAAGAGAAGTGAGGGGTTTTGCCTAAGTGACAAAACCCTATCTTATCCACTAACCGTAGTTAGGGATTAGACTGTGGTTACGGGGAAAAACCTCAATGAGGGAAAAGTGCACCTAACGTACTTATTACAATACATTGGCCAGAATATGATAATAATTCTAACACCCCCCTGCCTAGAATATGATAATAATTCTAACACTCCCTTATAGTGCCAATGTGGTGTATAAGGTAATGATCAATCACCCAAAAGGAGATAAGTTTAGGGCACTGTGAAATGCCTCAAACTTCTCATGTGGAAGTGCTTTGGTGAAGACGTGTGCAACATTGTCATGTGTTGACACATAGATCATACTGATCTCCCCTACATGCAACTTCTCTCTGACATAATGATAATGAACCTAATGTGCTGTGTGAGCATGAAACACATGATTCTTTGCCACTACTATAGCACTTTGACTATTAATGAGAATTGGAGAAGGACCATGGTAATAACTGACCTTATGGTGGTCATTCGGGATGTAGGAGCAAAGTCTTCTCATAATCTATGCCCTTCTTCTGTCCATAGCCTTTGGCAACCAGCCTTGCCTTGTACCTATCAGTGGACCCATCTAGCTTCTTTTTCGCTTTAAAAACACTTGGTACCAATGGCATGCTTACCTAGTGGCAAATCCACAACATTCTAAGTTTGATTTTTCTCAATGGACTGCAATTCAATTCATTGTGCATGGCATGCATCCAATGCACATTGTCCTTTGCTTCTTCAAAAGAGGCAGTTTCTTCTTCATCAAGAAGAGTACCTGCATAAGCTGTCTCAACTGAAAGAGCCCCCCTGCATGCCTTATTGCAGTACGAGTCCTGCCAAGCAAAGGTTTCTCAAGCCTACTCTTCCTGAGAGTCTGGAGCAACCAATTTGGGATTGTTTTGGCTGTGTGTATCTCTTGAATCTCTTGCCTAACAACTTCATCCACACCCTGCGGAGGTACAAAATCAGCCTGTGGTTGAATCGGGGCATGTGGATGATGAGGAGGTTGCTGTAAATTATGATTTTCAGCATGAGCCTCAAGTGGGGAAATAAATGCTATAGGAAGCATCCCCTCAAAAACATCATCTGAAGAAGCTGGAATTGTAAAGCGAGAAGTAGGATTGTAGAGATGATAGCCTTTGCTTTGTGCACTATACCCAACATAAATGCATTTAAGTGCCTTATATGAGAACTTATGTCGAAACTCTATAGGCACGTGGGCATATGCAACACAACCAAAAACTCTGAAGTGATCCACTAAAGGCTTTCTCCCATGCCATGCCTCATAGGGAGTGATTGTCTTTAAAGCCTTTGTGGGAGCCCGATTCAAAACATAGTTTGCACACATGAGGCCTTTGAGCCAAAACTTGTGAGGCAAATTTTTATTGGTAAGCATGCATCTATCCATCTCCATAAGAGTGCGATTATTGCACTTGGCTTTACCATTTTGTTGAGGTGTAAACATCACTGTAAGTTGATGCATGATGCCTCTCTCCTTCAAAAATGCCTCAAACTCATGAGACATATACTCCCCCCCTCTATGTGTGCGAAGTGTCTGCACCTTGAGTCTTATGTCATTCTCAACCATAGCCACAAAGTGTTTGAAATGCATAAACAATTCTGATTTTGCCTTAAGACCATAGACCCAAATGTAATTGGTGAAGTCATTTATAAATGTAATATAATAGAGATAACCACCAAAAGTAGGTGTCCTCATGGGACCACAGGCATCACTGTGAATGAGTTGTAATTTACGTGTAGCTCTCACTGCACCATCCTTCTTAAAAGGAAATCTATGCATCTTGCCAACGATGCAACCTTCACATGCATGAGGAGGAGGTGACTCCAAAGGAGGGAATGCATCAACCATAGCATGCTTGTGAAGTGTCATTAAGCTGCCATAGCTCATGTGCCCATACTTGGCATGCCATAACTCTGCATTCTGCATCG
This sequence comes from Dipteris shenzhenensis, assembly GCF_047967505.1. Classification (NCBI taxonomy): domain Eukaryota; kingdom Viridiplantae; phylum Streptophyta; class Polypodiopsida; order Gleicheniales; family Dipteridaceae; genus Dipteris; species Dipteris shenzhenensis. The sequence goes on from NC_141627.1 coordinate 24,077,845, forward strand.
CAGCAGTGGGAGTGCTCACTGAAAGTGCAAGATCAGATCTTTTTTCATATATGTTAAGCTGAAAAAGACCCCGATACAAAGTGCCAGACAACATCAAAGCATAGTCATTCTCTTTGCCTTTGACTGCACACTTAGCATCATTGAATATAACCTGAGATCCTCTTGTATTGAGAGAGGACACTGAAAGCAAATTCTTCTTTATACCTAGCACATAGAGAACATCTGAAATTCAGAAATATGTGCCATCAGTGGATGTAAGGATGATTATTTGCACAAGTCACCTTCTTTGTAGTAGGTGGAGGATGTAGAGATGCAAAGAGGCTCTTCTTAGAAGTGATGTGCTTAGAAGCACCACTATCAAAATACCAAGTATTCAGTTTCTCATTGACACTGAGAGAGCATGCATCCTTTGAAGGATCATAACTGCAAGTCAAGAAAGCATAAGGATCATCCTCAACATTGGCTGTAGCATTTGAACTACCCATTGAAGAATCTAAAATGCAAGACAAAAAGGCATAGTGCTCTTCCACAAAGTTGGTTGTAACATCTCCCTCATCATGTGCATGAGGAGCTTATGCATCTAACACAACCATACATGTATCCTTTTCTTTTCTTTAGCTATGCGCTTCTTGCATTCACCAATATAATGACCTAGATTCTTGCAGTAGTGACAAATGCCCTTCTTTTTAGGCTTATCTGCATCACCCTTAGCCTTATAAGAGGGATGTCCTGAATCAGCTTTGTGCTGATGTGCAGGTTGATTGGCATGTTGCTTTTGCTGCCCTTTTTCTTTGGGCTTAAACTTAGAAAGCATGGCATGCTCGCTAGCCCATGTTGCCATGTTTCTTTGTGTCTGTGCTTCCCACAATAGAAGTCCTACCAACTCATGAAAAGAGAGAGGATTGCTACCCCCCCTCAATGACAAATTTAGCGAGGTGTGGAAACCAAGATAAGACTCAGGAAGAGAGTGGTGGTAATCATCTTTGAATCTAGAATAACTTCATCAATATTTAGCGATTGCTCCCTCAAATCTTGAAGCTTTGTGAGGTGAGTATTCATGGAATCTCCCTCATCCATATGCATATGAGAAAGCTCTCTATTCATGAAGGAAACTTTGGCATCTTTGTTGCAAACATACTCTCTAATATCTCCCAAGATGCCTTTGAGGTCTTGCATGACCGAATGTGAGGAATAATGAACCTCTTGGCAGAAAGAGAAATCACAGATAGAGCTTGTGCATCCCTAGAATCCCATCTTTTCTGCTTTGCTGTGGGAGCCACTGGAGCAACAACTCCAATTGCTTATGCTGCATTTTGACCTCTACCCCTGCCTCCAGTTGTAGGAGTAACAGGTGTAGCCACAGAATCTGGCCTTGTTTCATCTCCATTGACATAATCCCAAAGATGTCTGCCAACCAAGATGTTGCGAACCATAAAACTCCACAAGATAAAATAAAAAACACAACAAATTGAACAAGTAAAATCCCTTCTTGGGATGCAAAATGCACAACCAAAGTCTGCCAAAGAAAATCTGCCCACAGTGACAAGTACTGTCATAGGCTATCAAAGGCTCGAAATGCACCACAATGCTCTACAAATGCCCAAAAATCTGTAAAAAATGGCAAAAGTCTGCAAATTGACTCAAATTGAGTTCAAAAATGCTTGCAAATCTCCCAAATGGTTTTTCAACTGTGAAATTGCATCCGAATGCAAAAGCCCCAAATTTCTGCAAGAAATTGCACCTGAATGGGGCAAATCAACCAAAAGCCCCAAATTTTGCAATTATTTGCAAAAACTGCAAAAGCCCCAAATTTTGCCTACAAGATTGCAAGCAAAACCAAAAAACCCCAAATTTCTAGAGCAGGTTCTCCAACCTGCCTGCAACAAAACAATATGCCCCAAATGTGCTCCCAGAATGCAAGCCAAACAATGGCTCAATGCACAAAGGCTCAATGCACAAAAGCCTACAAATGGACCCTGCAAAAATGCAACTTTCGAAGTCCACTTGCAAGCGAAAAAATGCTCGACCTTCAGTCACCTCCAAACTGTACGGATTGACAGTATGGGATTGTCAGTACGGTTGAATGCAATTGTATGAAATGTACAGCCTGTACGGACAGAATCCATGCACTTGTATGGAACTGTAATGGAACTATACGGGAGCTATACGAAATGACCACGAGAGTTGTACGAAACTGTGCGCTCTGACTGTATGGAATAAGGAGCCTGTAGTACGGAATAGGAAGCCTACAGAATAGTATGAGTGACCGTACTATTGTATGACAATATGACAGATGGCGATGTAACTGTGTACGGTAGTACGACAGTGCAGTAGTATGGATTGGCGACAGAACTGTACGACTTGACGCACAGGTATGGAATCCATATTGATGTACGGATGGCAGCAGATCTCAGGCAAGGAGCTTGTGGGCTGGAAGCCAGAGGTCGGGCGGGGTGAATTTGCTCTGATACCAAATCTAAACAAAAGGAGAGCAAGAGTAAGCAAGAGAGTGAGCTGAACATAAGTTTGCTGAATAGTGGACTGAAATGAAGTGAGTACAAAAGAGAAGTGAGGGGTTTTGTCTCTCGACCTCTAGGTGAACCTGCTTTGATACCAAATGTGAACAAAAGGAGAGCAAGAGTAAGCAAGAGAGTGAGCTAAACGTAAGTTTGTTGAATTGGACTGAAATGAAGTGAGTACAAAAGAGAAGTGAGGGGTTTTGTCTCTCAAACCCTATCTTATCCACTAACCGTAGTTAGGGATTATACTGTGGTTAGGGGGAAAAACCTCAATGAGGGAAAAGTGGCCCCTAGCCTACTTTTTACAATACATTGGCCACTGCCTAGAATATGATAATAATTCTGACATACAATCCCTTTCTTTGTTGTTGATTCTTCAAGGTCTTTATTAGAGCACACCACTTATGTTCCTAAGGGACGGAGATTTCTTCTTGTGCAAGTTGAACTCTTTGTCATTGTTGCATGTCTATATGAGACTCTTCCTTTTCATTTGGCAAATTTTTTTCTTCTCTTATGCTTCGTGCACATCTCCTTCCCTTGCTATCTTGCATTGAGATACTAAAAGAAAGGTTTTGAGGCTGATCCAAGCACCAAATTTAGTATATCTGTCATGCAGGAATACCATAGAGACACCACACTGAAAACTTTAGTGAACTGAATCAGATTTGTGCAAGGTAGATTGCACTTTTTATAGAGATCATAAAATGGAAATGCCATATAGAACTATTTGGTTGCTTGTAGACAAGGCAGGCTTTAGAACTCCAAAACCTTTGCTAAAAGTCTCTTTCTTTTTCTATTCATTTGGTTGAGGATACTCTACAAGCATTAGCAGTGCATTGTTTGCTTTTTTGAGATGCTTACCGTCTTCACCTTCATCAGTGATGATGATATTCCTATCTTTTGTTTTAGCCAATTTGCCCACCAAGCAACATGCTCTCAATGCTCATGATCAGGGCAAGTTGCTCGTCCTATTGCCATGGCGATGGTAGGGGAGCAGAGCTGAGATTCCTTCCGTAGCAGCACAGCTGAAAACAACTTTGAAGAGCTTCAAAACTACAGGTACTTACCACCAGCAAGTAAATTTGGTGAGCTTCCAAGGTATTACAGTTGTGCATTGTTGTAGCAGTGTGGACAAGTGCCACTTGGGTATTTGTGATATGTATCTATTTTGCTAAGTAATAATAGGACTTTACAAAACCTTAGTAGGGGTAGCTAGAAGGTAACCACTTCTAGAGCGTGTATGCCAGAAGTTACAACTGATATATGGACAAAGGAGTAGCTTTGTTGAGGCATCTTGATTCAAAAGTTCAGATGTTCCGAATGAGGAAACCTTGTCTATGTTGCATATCATTATTTTGTCTAGTTTTGATCATGTTTCCTATCTGATGTACTGCACTCGCAATAGTAATGAAATGGAAATCAAGCAGTATTACTCATTTTGATCTTTACTTGTTTTGAATTCCGAATTTAGTGTTTTCAATGGCCCTCTATTTTCTAATGGTAGTTTTCCCGAATATGTTGCTACCTATTACACTGGTGATCTTGCAAATCAATTGGGCACGTGGATTGTAAGAAATGCTGAAGAACGGGTATGGTTTCTTTGTGCAAGCACTACAGCAACGATGATAATGTGCATTCTATGATGTGTACTGAGGCATCGCTGATTTCAAAAAGGGAGAGACTCCAATGTCTACAGTAGCAAATCCAAGTATTGCATGGCGATGGACATGCAACAAACGTGCGATGTCAAGAGTTGCTATGGTAGAATTCAGTTCACTATTGCAAATTTGTGCCAACAGATTCATAATTTGCAGCAATTATTTGAGAAATTGTCGAAGGTGGCAATCAGGATTGAGTTGCACCCAATGCGTGGCGAAAGATGGCACATTATAGGAGCAGTGAATTCTTATAGCATGTTCATGAAGATATTGTGTTGAGGAATATGGTGCCATGAGCACATAATTAGAGGCAAAGGTTTGGTGTAGGAATGTATTAAAGTAGCCACCCTAGGATGTGAACTACATGATGTAAAGATGCGGATCAAGGGCATCCACAAGGAGAGATGTGGATCAGAGGATCCCACAAGTGTTAACTATTCTAAAGGCTCTCTCTATATAAGAAGCCTATCTTTGTATTGTTCTAGTACACATATATTGCAATAGACCAAGTGTTTCCCACCCTATGTCTCTCTCATGGTGCTTTGATATCCCTTGATCAACTTGCTCTTCATGTATCTAGGATAGACTAGGATTAGATCGATCCCACTTTCTTAATATGGTATCAGAGTTAGGTCTAGCTCTTCTAGCCTAGTTCTTTCTTATCCCATCTTGTAGAGGATGAAGAGGTCTTACTTTAGGCTCAAGAATCTCTCAATTTGGATTCCTATAGTGAGGTGTTACATATTGAAGTTCATTATACTTGTGTGAGAGACTTGAGTGAGATGTAGAGAGAGAAATGCACCTTCATGGCCCATCCCTCAGTACCTTTGAGACCACTTATATCCAAGTGTCTACTCAGTCCTAATGTTAGAGTAGGGTTTGGACATGGGGGATAATAGTTCATTGTCATGAGGGCCCGAGGAATTTCAGGGACTTCTCCTTTCAAGTATTCCTTAAGTAAGCCGAAACTCCCGAACAGCGCTTTGTACAATGAATTCACGAGCTTCTCCATTCTTCCAATGTAGTCCTAAAGCAGCTCCCATACAATTTTCGGAGCTTCAACAAAGCCGTCAAACTCGCTAGGAAAGCGGTCAAAGACCAACACGTCTCTCTAGTCCTTGTGGTCCTCATCCTTAGGGTTGAAGCTTATGGTGAACCTTGTCAAGACCCACAACTCTTCAAAGTAATAGTGCATTCTTTCTTCGGCCGGCTGAGAGCGATAGTTGATGGAGTCTCTATTGCCACTCTGTAATGCGAGATTTGTATAAGTTGCAGAAGTAGATCTAGCCCTTGAACACAAGACTATCATCACTCACAGAGATGGTTGAAATTTCCCACCAAATACCCGCACGGTGTTGCTTTCACAGGGTGCACTTTTTACATCTTGAAATTTGGCTAACACATGAAAAAGTTACATTAATTAAAAGGAGATGGGTTTTGATATTTTAGTGTACTTTTTGTTTTATCCCCCTCATCCAAAAGACCCCCCCTTGGGCCTCACATATTATGAAAAATATGTATAAATCTTAAGATCTTGCATATTTTTCAAGGTATATACCTTATATTTTATGGGAGGGGGGACATGAAATTTTCATATTTTTCCCTTGCACATTTGAAAATTTGAAGGAAAGCCATGCATATTATATATGGACCTTGTCCCCCCATAACCTAGATTTTGGACGAGGGTAGTAACATATTACATATTCAATTGCACCCCAGGAACACACTATACTATCATAAAAATTGGTAGAAAGCATGTACGCCTTTTGACTCAACCATCTTGATATCTAGATCACAAGAAAGCACTCCATCACAAAACATAAGGATGAATGCATGAATACCTTAACGACTTGCAAACACAGTAATATATAGTGACCTTGACTTAAATCACACAAGGAATACATGCATAAACAAGATACATGCCCTATCTATATCAAATAAGCACAACTATGAGTTGGTTGATATGACAAACTCTCAAATTCCCTCGTCGATTGCATAATGCAGGAAATAATTGCTCCTCAAAATAAAGGGGCTAACCCAATGTCTACATAGCATAAATACAAGAAATGCACTTCATGTTCAGAGTAAACAACCCTTTTCATACACCCTTTTTGACCTGTCATTGAATCAATATCAAACTCTTCCACCTTATACCTACTTAATAGAAAGTGAGAATAGAAAATTCATCGAAAACACCATCAACACACAACCATTTGTATAGTCCACCACTTGCAAACATTACAAAAGTACAAACACATTTATTCCCAAGGATCCAAATATGCCATACAAAAATCCAAGGAACATTCCTAGAAAAGCATATATCTCCATGTGTCCCACTAACAAAGGAGCTAGCAAAGCCAAGCATTGAAAGGCCTTCAATTCACAATCCATAGCCTACCCACGAATGCCATTTATGTGAGGCCACAGAGCTCCAACTCAACAAAGAGATTGGATCATTGCACAAACTCCTCGATCACGTAGCTATTCGTAAGACATCACAAAACACCATGAGATGGTTAGAAGAAGAGATGCCAGAGAAATGCAAGCAAGAAATTGGATGGGCAAGCTAGTCATCAGGAAATAAGAGAAGAGATGAGTGAGAAATGCAAGCCAAAGATTGGATGAGCAGCCAACGATCGGACAAGCAAACAAAAAATTGGGAGAGCAGCGAGCAAATGCCACCAAGAGAAGAAGAGCAACAGAGTGCCACTAGAAGAGTTGACCACGAGACCAAGAGGAAGCAGAAGACAAATCAAATTACGACCTCTACAACATAAAAAATCCTAAACCCTAACACACAATATGAAGCCCTAAACTAATACTAACCCTCACACTAATCACCAATTTGCATGGTCAACGAAGAACTAAATAAACTAAGAACTAAATAATGATCATACTTAACAATCAGTAACCGCCCACATCCCTTGGGATCCTTATAGGGCAAAAAAGTAGGAACAAAAAAATCAATGAAGTAAAGGAATAGAGTTTTGTTGATTGTAACTTTATGTCAAGTGTACATGTATAGTAGACCTAGTGAGACTAGTTTGGGCCCATGTAAGAAAGAGAAACATACCACTCTTTAAGCAAGTCTAGAGCCTAGACTTGGATTCACAAATAGGCACCCAGACGAAGAAGCTCAGCATTGCTTGTCTAGGTTGAAAGTAGCATGTCTGACCTAATAGGTTCACACGTGGATATTCAAAGGATATCATTTATAGCACTTACAATGTATTAATGAATTAGTGAATAGCTTACTAGGGTAAGGTCCATTGAAGATCGAGAATTGGTCCTATGTTAGATTTCCACCATTTTTATTTTTTGCCTTCAAGGCGAGGTCTCAATGCCAGATAGAATTTCATGTTGTTTGGATTGCCACAGTGCACATAGGAATCCATCGACTCGTGTGTGAATTCATTGCGAGGCAAACGCCTAATTTATGAGATTTTGATCGGCACCTCAGATGTCGAGGCACTTGGGGAGCACCTTTTTTTGGTGAAAAGTTTGAGTATTAGGACCTCCAAATTTGTGTATTAGGGCCTCCTAATTTATGCATTAGGGCATCCTAGTTTTTGGAATGTCAAAGGCTTTGTTTTGCTTTTCTCTATCTATGGGGATTATGTAATGCCTTAAATGATGGAAGGACTAGTGAGAAACCTGTGCTCTGCACAAGGAATCATCTAGAAACATGGATTAAGGAAGCAAATTAAATGTTACCTTGCCCTCGAAGATGCTTTCCCCGTGATCAATGGCTGCGAGCCTGCGAATATGCAATCTCATGCTTGTAAAATTGAAGTTGTGAAGACAGCGATCAAGAGTGAGAAGAGGTGACTGAGAAATCCTAGAGAGAATATGATAACCATCAACACGAACCTTTTTTATCATTAGCATCGATTTTTTGTACGTTAGTATTTCAATCACAAGATCAAAATCTTCGGATACAATCATAGAGGAGTAAGCGGCCATTAGATTTACATGACATAATCGTAGCGAGAGTGAGCAAAGAAAGTTTGACAAATTGTCTCCTAAGTGCAGCCCCATATATTGGTCTCAAGCCAATGAATAAGGAAAGAGAACATGAATGAATAAGTACTAGCACATGCTCTCTATGAAGTAAGCACCAGTGCCAACAGTAACAGAGCTCACAAGAAGCCTCTCACCCTTCATGGGAAGGGCGTCCTCTCTCCCTTTGTACCTAGGGCCTTGGAATCTCTGCATTTTTTGGCATCTTCCTCAAAACCTTGATCGATTTCTACCACTATGCTCTTGAAACCTTGCAAGAAGAAATCTGATCTAGTTGGGCACGCATGTGCGAAACTGAAATTTTAGAATGTTGCCTCCATACATTGCTAGACATGAGTGTAATTGATTTACATCCAATGGTTGACATCGATCAAATGAAATCAAAAGGCCCACATTCTTTGATCGTCCTCCCAAACCTCTCCTTAATAGGGCCCCAGTGATAATTTTTGGCCCTATTGATTAATTATTTCAGGCGTGGGGGAGTGGGATGGCCAATTAACCTAAGCTCTGTGAAGAGGTGAAATTAACCTAAGCACTAATTAATCGAATTCTTGGAGTTCCAGAAGCATCAAAATCTAGAACATTCTTGCCGCCTTAAGCGAGTATATGAAGGGGAGGGAGGGGGAGGGTGAGTTGAGGAAAGGGGAGGGGGACGAAGAATTAGAAGAGAGAGGGGCAAAGAAGGCATGTTTGAGTGAGGCAGAAAAGAGGAGGGAGAGTCTGGAAAGCGGAGGGAGAGGTAGGCTGAAGGGGAGAGCCTTTGAGAGGAGGGAGAGTCACGATGAATGGGAGAGGGTGGTGGAGAGGCAAGGTGAGGGAGAGGGAGAGGCGAGGGCAGAGGTGGTGAAGGGAGAGGGAGGTGAGGATGACAAGGGAGGCAAAGGGCGATGGCGATGGAAAGAGATGAAACAATTAAAGCTTATTGGGGGTCCAAACAAAGGTTAATTGAGTCAATGAAGCGATAAGAACAAATTAATTATTCAAAATCGTGGCAAGAGTGAATAGGGGGGTTATGAGGGAAAAACTTCAATTAGTAGATGGGGGGAAGGGGAGGGATAAATTGGGGGTAGGGATAATATTCCACGTGTCCCCCTTCTAGATCTCTCTGCACTGCCTTCTCAAGCATATAAAGTCCCATGAGTTCTGCCTTTAGCCATCACTTCTATGAGATCTCCCTTCTGCCGTGCATCTCTTAAATCTCTTAAGCATAACATAGACTCAACGTAGACAATAATAGTATGCATGGAAATATATACAAGAGTGTTATAGCTCATAAAATCTATGTAGGGAACGTCCCCTCCGATATGTATGCATAAACTATACAAGGATCGTGATTAAAGACCTTGCGATTCACCCCTACTGTTGGCCCAAGGGAGGCGCTGAGAAGGTAGTTAGAAATAGGGAGGGAGGAAGGAGAGATTCCAAGAGGGAGGGACTAAGGAGCAAGCAGTGGTTATGCCGATCCTATTGGGAAGCTCTCTTATGGATGGACAACTAGACTTCTTGGAGTTCTTGCCCAGACAAATAGTTACAGGGAGTTGAACAGGGCATTAAATCCGAGAGGCTCCCTCCCTACTCCTTCTTTCATCCCTCCCTTGGCCCTTCTTGCTTGCCTTTGTCCATTTGTATATTTTCTTATCGCCTTGAGTTAATGAGTTTGTCAGCTACCCCTTCTTCCATCCTTGGGCCTCTACAATTGGAATGCCAACTACTTCCTGTGACGAGTAGTGCCTTGGACCTTCAACAAATCATCCACAAGAGTAGATCTCACAGCACTGGAAGAGCTGAGCACATTACATGTGAGATCATCAAGGAACCAAGGGAGGGAGATGAGGTGAGGAAGATGAGAGTAGGGCTAGAGAGTAGGGGATGGGAGATGAGCCGTGAGGAAGATGAGCAGGAAGATCAGCCACTGCGAGGGAGATGAATGCAAGCTGTGAGGTGGGTCAGAGGGAGGGCTAAATTTGTTGCATTAGCTTAGGCTCATTTTATTAATTTCATGACACTCCTTTAGCATGTTAATATACTTGAAATTTGGAGGGGAGAGGAGCTAAAATAGGGTTCACTCCAGTTGATCCAATGCAATTCCTAAATGCGGAGACAATTGCAACACAAACATGAAGGAACAAATCCGTGGAAATCTGATGCTTTAATGCAAAGATCGTGATTTTTGGGCCCTGCAAAGGGTTGTCAAAGTGAGGATCAAGGAGGATCAAAGCACCACAAGAGAGACATAGGATAGCAAACACTGAATCTATTGCAATGTGTAATCAACAATACATGATAGGTTTCTTATATAGAGAGAGCCTTTAGAATAGTCAAACCATGTGGGATCCTCTCATCCACATTTCTCCTTATGAATATCCTTGATCCACATCTCTATATCATGTAGTCCACATCCTAGGGTGGCTACTTTAATTATTTCCTATACTATACCTTAGCCTTTACTCTATGTGCTCATGCACCATATCTCAACACCTCCCCTGGGTGCCATGAATCTTTGGCTACCTGCAAGGTGGTCAGATGTGAGTTTACATTCCATCATCTCCCCTTAGTGCATACCTTGCTAAATAAGGTGGTCAAGTGTGGCTTTTACATGTCAATACCTCCCCTAGGTGCTTTCATAGCTACTCTTAGGTGGCTAGGCTTGATTTACAAGAATATAGGCTGAATGTGGCAAGGATGTTGCTTCTTAATACATGTTATTATCATTATTCTCATGGCTTGATGATGACTCCACGTAGTTGACCTGCTAGTTCTTCAATCTGCAATCTTCTTCCTTGTGTTCTAGCTTCTTGCAATGGTGACACTTTGGTTTGTTCTTCAACCTATAGTCACTTTGATAGTGACCCATCCTTCTGCAATGTTAACACTTCGTTGATGTTTTACTGAACAATGCTTGTTCTTCATTATTACTGCTGTGTGTTGATGTCGATGTCAATGCCTTCAACTCTCTTTCTTTTTCAAGAAGAGAGGATACACATTCCTCAAACTTCAGATCTGGCAAATTCTTCAAAGTGGTTGTCAGTGCATTGTACTCTACAGGCATGCTTTTAAGGAGGATTGCAACTGCATTCTTTTCCCCTACTTTTTCATTTATGCCTTCTAGTTGGGTCATAATGCTGACAAATTGTGCCATTGATACATTGAAGCTCATGTGCAAACCATGGTTTTTGACTTTTGCACCAAACACGGGGTTCAACTCATCCAATGATCCTTGGAGTCTATATGATGAATGATGTTTGGACCCAAGTGTAAACCAATAAATGATAGTGCTGCTTTGTCTTTTTCCTTCTAGGAACCTTTTTGTCCAGTGGGTATGTCTTCTTTTATAGTCTTCCAAAGCTTTTGATGCATTAAGAGATACCTCATTTGTGTAGACCAGGTGTGAAATCCTTCCCCAGTGAACTTCTCAATAGTTGAGGTGCGTATTGCCATTGCAAAGGTCTTACCAGTTGAAGAAACTTTCAAATCTGGTAGTGTCTAGTTGCATACAGTAAAATTAACTTAACAGGCATGTACTCGGCATGTAGAGCTTGAAAATGCAATCACTTTTTCTTTTTGGAGCGCATGCAAATTCTTTTTGGATTGAAAGTTATGGCTTGTCAAAGTTTTTATGGAGAAGAGGTGGTCTTTGATGATGTGGCACAAGCTATTCACATGCAGCTTATAAATTATGCTTGGCAAGGGTTTACTATGCTGAGGTGGTCCTATGCCATGTGGCAATCTTTTGACCCAACCAAAGCTTAACCATACCTACAAAAACTTAACCATAATAAATTGTGAACCTGACACTGGCCAAAACCTACTGTATGACTAACCCAAGGTCATGTGCTTGAGTGGCTTATTTGCCGCATGGCTGTCTACAGGAATGACACATGTCCTAAGGTCTATACCTTAGGGAAGAAAGAGAGAAAGTTGAGGCTTCTTTGCTGCAAATATGATGATGCGCTATGATGCGGTGGATAGCATTGGAGGGATATGGCATTGCGAGTTTGCAGTCTCTCGTCCTTTGCCTCATTGGTGCTAGTTGTGCATAGAGCTCGTTGCATGTCATAGTCGCTATTGTAGTGTGTTGGCTCCCGTGCTTGTTGTGAGCCATCTGGAGTAGAGGCGTTGCTGGTAGTCAGAGGTGGAGGTGACATGTAGGAGCTATGGCATGGTGAGGGACTCATTGGAGAGGCATGCATAGGGAACCTTGGAGCATGGAGCATTGTTGGCATCCAAGTCATTTGTAGAGGTCATGTCCGGTGCAGAGTGCTTGGCCTGATTGGAGAGGTGAAGTAGCTAAGTAGATGATCATTGGGCATGCTGTTGCATGCTCTCGGGATCTTTAGGTGCAATCTGTGAGTCCATCATTGCTGTGAAGTCCAACACTTGTCCAAGTTCTACCCTGCTAGCCTTGTGAGCAGTAGCAACATGCCCGATTTGGGTTCCTCTACTTCATCGGATGATCATTATGGCTAGTCATTGAGTAGGTAGCTCACGGACAAATCAAAGGTTGGACCTCAAAGACTAGCTACCTTCGGAGCTTGTAGAGTTGCCTTGTAGTTGTAGCTGGTTGGAGAGGTCGAGTTACTAAAGGTCAGGCCGAGTTGTAGAGTACCTTGCCTATGCTAATATGTCACTTCATGATAGCCAGCCTTTGTTGTTGAAGGAGTCCTCATGGTCGTTGAAGGTGTTATAGCTGTGAGGGCCTTAGTTGGAGAGTTGCTCAGTTTGTTGAGTATTTGAAGTCACTGATATTTCTTTCTCTCTCACTCTATAAAATGGTATGCACTATGGACTCAACTCACAGGAATCTCAAAAATCTCACAACTCATAGAGGAGCATGTCCTCTCATAGGAAACCTTTAAAGCTCTTTCTCAAACAACTAGACTCCTATATCTCCCTCTTCCGAAACTCTCAAAGAAATCTCTTTCTCTCAAATGAAATTGAAGAACAATATAAGGAATCACTCAATCTCACATAGACAGAAATCTCTCTCAATGAACGGAAATTGCTCTTGGAATGAACGGAATTTTTCTATCACTCAACGGAAGTGAAAGAACTCTCAATCGCTCTCGATCTCTCAATCTCTCAATCACTCTCACAAGGATGGCGCCTCAGCGGAAGGCAAAACCATGCTCTGATACCATGTCAAAGTGAGGGATCAAAGCACCACAAGAGAGACATAGGATAGCAAACACTCAATCTATTGCAACATGTAATCAACAATACATGATAGGCTCTTATATAGAGAGAGCCTTTAGAATAGTCAAACCATGTGGGATTCTCTCATCCACATTTCTCCTTGTGGATATCCTTGATCCACATCTCCACTTCATGTAATCCACATCCTAGGGTGGCTACTTTAATTCTTTCCTATACCATACCTTAGCCTTTAATCTGTGTGCTCATGGCACCATATCTCAACAAGGGTGCTAAGGGATGTCTTGGTTTTTAGGTCCACAATTTTGAAGTTAGTTCATTTAGTCAATTTGACCATCCAAATTGTGGTTAGTATAAGCTTTAATGGCAGCTCTAGGTGGCAAAGGCTGAGCGTGGTGATCGAAGCAGCCAGCACCGCTCAATCAGCTGTCAGCAGCTAGCAGTCAAACACTCCACAACATTGTTGCAGGAGCACCATGTGACACCATGTTCTAGACAAACACAGGGGGCAATGTGGCAGCAGCCCTCAAGGCACCACATGGCAAGGGGAGGTGTAGCAGGACCAAAGGACTGCATGGGTAGAAAGCAGAGGACTGCATGGCTAGAGGCAGCAGTAGCAATGTGGCAGCGATGGCGATATTCAATGCTCCCAATGCACCAATGAAGCACATAGTACGAGGCTACAATCATTGCGTAGCGATGGCATGGCATGTGGCAGTGGCGCGATCACAGATTGAGTTTGATGATGTGGCTATGGTGTGGCATTTGGCGGTGTTAAGGCGTGCAATCCACCTAGCATGGTCACATGATGAAGGGGGATGGAAAGCACTATGAGGTGACACGGCGTGGCGGGGTTAGGTAGTAGAGAGAGCGTGGGGTTGCCACGTGGCCCTAGAGCAACGATAGTGCTAGGTAGAATAGAGAAGATGCACGGGGGGCGACAGGAGGAGCTAAGGCAAGGCTCACGAGACTGGCACGTGGCATAGCTTTGTGGATTGCCTACATGGCAGTGGGATGAGTAGTCAACAGGGCGGCCAACAATAAAATGCCATTTGCCATGTGGCACTCTCTATGACGGGCAAAAGCAGCAGTTGCGACGGAACATCATAGTTGGCACGACTCCTGACAGCGGCCATTGCACAGGATTGTAGACGGAGAGGGTGGCATCTGTTGAGTGAATGCATGGCCACATGGTGATCTCAGATTGGAGGATTTGAATTACCACTGGGCACATTCAATGTAGTCTCCCTCTCCAAAGTTCTCACAGCATTTGAGCTCCTTCCCAGAGTCTCCGCCTCTCCTTCACATCAGAGCTCCACCTCCCCATCATCAGAGTCTCCTTCATCGTCAGGCCTCCTTCCAACTTTGGGTCAGAGCTCCGCATCCTCCGCTTGCAACACCTCTCTTGCTTTGCTGACAACCCGACATTACATGACATTTCGTGACAACGCTTCTTGCTCCTCCATTGACAACTGCAAGTTCTTCTACTCCATGGCTCTGTCCACCATTCACAATGCATCACTCTCCACGCCTCCATCCACAGTGCCATTCTTGACGTCCCGCACTCTGTCTCGCTCTCATCTGGCATCCCAATTGTCCCAACGTCCTGGCATCCTACTTCCATCATGTATTCTCTCTCTCTCTCTCTCTCTGCACATTCACTCTCTCTCTTTCAAATAACTTTTTAGCCTATATATTTTAATGTGTTTTTAAACAAATTTAAATTTGAATTTTAAGCAATATTATTTTTAGCCTATATATTTTAATATGTTTTTAAATCTCACACACTTTCTCTCTCTCTCTCTCTCTCAATATTTCAATATAAAAAATATATTATATTAAAAACATATAATATAAATAATATGTTTTTATTTTTGTAAAACAAATTTAAATTTAAATTTTAAGCAATATTATTTTTAGCCTATATATTTTAATATGTTTTTAAATCTCTCTCTCTCTCTCTCTCTCTCTCTCTCAATATTTCAATATAAAACATATATTATATTAAAAACATATAATATAAATAATATGTTTTTATTTTTTTAAAACAAAATTTTAAGCAATATTATTTTTAGTATGTTTTTCAAAGGCATCGTGATTTGAGAGTATAATATGTAAGGTATTTAATAAGGTAAGCATTTGTATCCATCACATGATTTGTTAAGCTATAAAATAATATTTGTGTGTGTGAAAGAGACATATATAAACCAGATGCTTAATTAGGTTGTGTAGCCATAAAATTGAGGCCTTTGTAGAAAAAGTTTGCAGACATAACCATAGGTAGTTATAAAGATATGATGTGGATGTGATTGGATGTCTATTTAAATTAGGAGTTAGTATATGCATATGTACGATGTTAGTATGTTTAAAGATAATAAATTAAATGTCAACAGAGAGAGAGAGAGAGAGAGAGAGAGAGAGAGAGAGAGAGAGAGAGAGAGAGAGAGAGAGAGATGTATAACTCAGTGTTTGGTTATTTTAAGCAATTTTTATTTTAAAAGACAGCTTCAAACATCATAGAAGCATAATATTCATCATTTTCGGACTCTTCTTTAATTGAAATTTGAAACTAGACTTTAGACAAGTCTAAAAATGTTAGATAGTTTAATGCTAAGGGAGACTGAAGGCTCTCATCAAACATTTGTTACTTAATATAGGGCTTTAATTATATAAAGTGCATCCACGTATGCATTTTTAAAAAGTAGCATACGCCACGAAATGGCTAGGGTGATCAACGTGTGTGTGAAAAAGGCCTATATAAGCCAGATGCTTAATTAGATTGTGTAGCCATAAAATTGTGCTTTTGAACCTACAAGACCAACATTAAGGCCTTTGTAGAAAAAGTTTGCCACACATAACCATATATAAGCCAGATGCTTAATTAGGTTGTGTAGCCATAAAATTGTGCTTTTGAACCTACAAGACCAACATTGAGGCCTTTGTAGAAAACTTTTGCCAGGCATAACCATAGGCACTTATACAGATATGATTTGGATGTGATTGGATGTTTACTTAAATTGGGAGTTAGTATATGCATATGTGCGATGCTAGTATGTGTAAAGATAATAAATTAAATGTTGAGGGGAGAGAGAGAGAGAGAGAGAGAGAGAGAGAGAGAGATACATGTATAACCCGACGTTTGGTTATTTTAAGCAACTTTATTTTAAAAGACAGCTTCAAACATCATAGAAGCATAATATTCATCATTTTTGGACTCTTCTTTGATTGAATTTTGAAACTAGACTTTAGACAATCTAAAAATGTTAGATAGTTTGATGCTAAGGGAGACTGAATGCTCTCATCAAACATTTGTTACTTGATATAGGGCTTTAATTATATAAAGTGCATGCACGTATGCATTTTTAAAAAGTAGCATACGCCACAAAATGGCTAGGGTGCATGCATGCATTTTTAAAAAGTAGCATACGCCATAGAATGGCTAGGGTGATCAATGTGTGTGTGAAAGAGACCTATATAAGCCACATGCTTAATTAGGTTGTGTAGCCATAAAATTATGCTTTTGAACCTACAAGACCGACATTGAGGCCTCTGTAGAAAAAGTTTTTAAAACATAACCATAGATAAGCTAGATGCTTAATTAGGTTGTTTAGCCATAAAATTGTGCTTTTGAACCTACAAGACCAACATTGAGGCCTTTGTAGAAAAAGTGTGCCAGACATAACCATAGGCACTTATAAAGATTTGGATGTGATTGGATGTTTATTTAAATTGGGAATTAGTATATGCATATGTGCGATGTTAGTACGTTTAAAGATAATAAATTAAATGTCGAGGGGAGAGAGAGAGAGAGAGAGAGAGAGAGAGAGAGATGCATAACCTGACGTTTGGTTATTTTAAGTAATTTTTATTTTAGAAGACACCTTCCAACATCATAGAAGCACAATATTCATCATTTTTGGACTCTTTCGTTGAATTTTGAAACTAGACTTTAGACAAGTCTAAAAATGTTAGATAGCTTGATGCTAAGGGAGACTGAAGGCTCTCATCAAATGTTTGTTACTTAATATAGGGCTTTAATTATATAAAGTGCATGCACGCATGCATTTTAAAAAGTAGCATAGGCCACAGAATGGCTAGGGTGATCAATGTGTGTGTGAAAGAGACATATATAAGCCAGATGCTTGATTAGGTTGTGTAGCCATAAAATTGTGCTTTTGAACCTACAAGACCAATGTTGAAGCCTTTGTAGAAAAAGTTTGCTAGACATAACCATAGGCACTTATAAAGATATGATTTGGATGTGATTGGATGTTTATTTCAATTGGGAGTTAGTATATGCATATGTGAGATGTATGTTTAAAGATAATAAATTAAATGTCGAGGGAAGGGAGAGAGAGAGAGATAGAGAGAGAGAGAGAGAGAGAGAGAGAGAGAGAGAGAGAGAGAGATGTATAACTTGATGTTTGGTTATTTTAAGCAATTTTTATTTTAAAAGATAGCTTCAAACATAATAGAAGCATTATGTTCATCATTTTTGGACTCTTCTTTGACTGAATTTTGAAACTAGACTTTATACAATCTAAGAATGTTAGATAGTTTGATGCTAAGGGAGTCTGAAGGCTCTCATCAAACGTTTATTACTTGATATAAAGCTTTAATTATATGAAGTGCATGCACGTATTTATTTTTAAAAAGTAGCATATGCCACAGAATGGCTAGGGTGCACGCATGCATTTTTAAAAAGTAGCATGTGCCACAGAATGGCTAGGGTGATCAATATGTGTGTGAAAGAGACATATATAAGCCATATGCTTAATTAGGTCGTGTAGCCATAAAATTGTGCTTTTGAACCTACAAGACCAACATTGAGGCCTTTGTAGAAAAAGTTTGCTAGACATAACCATAGGCACTTATAAAGATATGATTTGGATGTGATTGGATGTTTATTTAAATTGGGAGTTAGTATATGCATATGTGCGATGTTAGTATGTTTAAAGATAATAAATTAAATGTCGAGGGGAGGGAGAGAGAGAGAGAAAGAGAGAGAGAGAGAGAGAGAGAGAGAGAGAGAGAGAGAGATGTATAACCCAGCGTTTGGTTATTTTAAGCAAATTTTATTTTAAAAAGATAGCTTCAAACATCATAGAAGCACAATATTCATCATGTTGTGACTCTTTAGTTGAATTTTGAAACTAGACTTTAGACAAGTCTAAAAAAGCTAGATAGTTTGATGCTAAGGGAGACTGAAGGCTCATTTATTACTTAATATAGGGCTTTAATTATATAAAGTTTATGCTTGCATGCATTTTTAAAAAGTAGCATATGCTATGGAATGGCTAGGGTGATCAATGCATGTGTGGAAGAGACATATATAAGCCAGATGCTTAATTAGGTTGTGTAGGCATAAAATTGTGCTTTTGAACCTACAAGACCAACATTGAGGCTTTTGTAGAAAAAGTTTGCCAGACATAACCATAGGCACTTATAAAGATATGATTTGGATGTGATTGGATGTTTCTTTAAATTGGGAGTTAGTATATGCATATGTGCGATGCTAGTATGTTTAAAGATAATAAATTAAATGTCAAGGAGAGAGAGAGAGAGAGAGAGAGAGAGAGAGATGTATATGGTGTTTGGTTATTTTAAGAAATTTTTATTTTAAAAGACAGCTTCAAACATCATAGAAGCATAATATTCACCATTTTTTGACTCTTCTTTGGTTGAATTTTGAAACTAGACTTTAGACAAGTCTTAGAATGTTAGATAGTTTGATGCTAAGGGAGACTGAAGGCTCTCATCAAATGTTTGTTACTTAATATGAGTGAAATATATGAATATAAGTTGTGTATTGTTTTTAAATATTATTTTTTATTTTTGTAGGCATTCCATTGAGCTATTAGCCATAGCCCTCTAGACTAGGACCTTCTTTTGTTTGGAGAGGTAGGTGATGTTTTCTCCTTGCTTTTTGCATTTGCTTTAATAATATATAGATAAACGATAAAGAAAAATGGAATTAGTTTTTATTTCAGTTTTTATTTAAAGTGTGTTAGAGTCTCTCTCTCTCTCTCTCTCTCTCTCTCTCTCTAAGTCTCTCTCTCTCTCTCTTCCCAATATTTGTATTCTACTTGCATATATGTTACAAGAAGGTGTCACTCTCCTCTTTAGATTGGTTTGCTAGGAGAGATAAACTAAACACTTTGTTCCTTTTATATTCTTTATTATGTGCAGATCTCTCTGGTTGTGTGTGTGTGTTTCACACCCAAAAAAACAAGTGTGTGTATCTCTCTCTCTCTCTCTGTGTCTTTGATAGGGAGTTCATCATTAATTAAGCATCTAATGTGGGAGACTTTGATACATGTCTAGGAATAGATAGAGATGTGTCCAAAGCTGAGGGTGGTGGGCATTCCATAAATTTTAGGCAATGTTGGTAATTAAACTTGGTGTATGATGATTCATGGGGAAGGTAGTTGAAAAGTTTGGTTGTGGCCGTTGATGAGAAACACATGATGTAGCTTAAAGAGCAGGTTTGGGTTGTAGGATCGAGAGGGAGAAGGATGTTGTACGGGGCATATAGTCCTTGGGAATGTCCCTGTAGATGAGTATGGGAGGTAGAAGAAACGTTTGTAAAACGATATAGCTTGCATCATAGCTTAAAGGAGATGAGGTTTCTTCAATAGGGAGTTTAGCATCAAATAAGCATCCAATATAGGAGACTTTGATAGATGTCTAGGAATAGATAGAAATGTGTCCAAAGTCAATGGTGGTGGGCATTCCATAAATTTTAGGTAGTGTTGGTAATTAGACTTGGTGTATGATGATTCGTGGGGAAGGTAGTAGGGTTGAAAAGTTTGTTTGTGGCCGATGATGAGAAAGCCATGATGTTGCTCAAAGAGCAGGTTTGGCTTGCCAAATGGGATGTTGGGAGGGGTGAGAGGGAGAAGGACGTTGTTGGGGGGCATGTAGACCATGGGAATGTCCCTATAGATGAGGATGGGAGGTAGAAGAAGTGTTTGCAAAATGGCATAGCTTGCATCATAGCTTAAAGGAGATGCCCTTCTTCAATAGGGAGTTTAGCATCAATTAAGTATCCAATGTAGGAGGCTTTGATAGATGTATAGGATTTATCTCAATCTTTAAAGCCTTGAGTTTAATGCAATTTGACAACTGAGTTAATATACATCCCAGCATTCCATTTAGCATGCATGAATATTTCTATTAGTTGACTCCATTTGGCACACATCATTACTTATATGTGAGTGAGACACTTATTTAAAGTGTGTTAGAGTCTCTCTCTCTCTCCCTCACTTCCCAATATTTGTATCTTACTTGCATATATGTTACAAGAAGGTGTCACCCTCCTCTTTAGGTTGCATCTAAGTCCATTTTATGTGCTCATGATCTTCTCAAATAATGTAGAAGGAGCATGCAATGTATGCAATTTGATGCATATACTATGTTTTCTCTGGTTATCTTTTGGAGGATGCCCCATTTACAAGGCCGTAACCCAAATCTTTGTAACATAATACTCTATGAGTAGAGGTCTTACTTATGCAATTGCTTATGTCATGGAAGGTAAGGAAGAAAGTCCAATGAGGCACTTAATATATGGATATAAGTTAGTAACCTTGAACGATCCTAGGTCCTTCAGATACATTTATTTAATGTGCTCTCTTTTTGAGTAAATATTTAATTATGATATTAGCGTATGTCATGCATGTAGATACATACATACACACAACTTACCTACATATATCATTCATGTGCATGTAGTCACACCCTTATGATGCTCATCTTAGTTCCCAATCTTTGTATTTTACTTGAATACATGTTACAATAATCTCTCACCATATTCTTTAGGTTGCATCTACATACATGGCATCGAGTCTTTCCATACATATCTTTGCATGAATTTACACATATATGCATGCAATTATGCACTCATGTTCATGCACTCACACCCACAAAGCATTTACACCTACATATGTTTCATGGATGCAAATCTTAAGTGAAAAGGTGAAAGATTCATTCTAAGAAATTACAATAGGAAGTTATAGGTTATTTTTGCATTTTTCATTGTCAAGCATTCCATTTAGCATGCATGAATATTTCTGTTAGTTGACTCCATTTGGCACGCATCATTACTTATATGTGAGTGAGACACTTATTTAAAGTGTGTCAGACTCTCTCTCTCTCTCTCACTTCCCAATATTTGTATTTCACTTGCATATATGTTATAAGAAGGTGTCACCCTCCTCTTTAGGTTGCATCCAAGTCCATTTTATGTGCTCACAATCTTCTCAGTAGAGGTCTTACTTATGCAATTGCTTATGTCATGGACGATAAGAAAGAAAGTCCAATGAGTGAAATATATGTGAGTAACCTTGAATGATTCTAGGTCCTTTAGATACATTTATTTAATGCGCTCTCTTTTTGAGTACATATTTAATTATGATATTATTGTATGTCATGCATGTAGATACATACATACACACAACTTACCTACATATATCGCTCATGTGCATGTAGTCACACCCTTACGCTGTTCATCTTAGTTCCCAATCTTTGTATTTTACTAGAATACATGTTACAAGAATGTCTCACCATATTCTTTAGGTTGCATCTGCATACATGGTATTCAATCTTTCCATACATATGTTTGCATGAATTTACACATATATGCATGCAATTATGCACTCATACCCACAAAGCCTTTACACCTACATATGTTTATGGATGCATATCTTAAGTGAAAAGGTGAAAGCTTCATGCTATGAAATTACAATAGGAAGTTATAGGTTATTTTTGCATTTTTAATTGTCAAGCATTCCATTTAGCATGCATGAATATTTCTATTAGTTGAATCCATTTGGCATGCATCATTACTTCTACCATATGAGTCCATGTACACTCCATTTATTTGATCGACAATTTAATCCTTTGCCTTATATGCCATAAATACCAAACCCTTTATATAGATAGATAGATAGATAGATAGATAGATAGAGAGAGAGAGAGAGAGAGAGAGAGAGAGAGAGAGAGAGAGAGAGAGAGAGAATAACATATATATGGTTGTGTTCATAAACAGACAACGGCAAAAGAAACAAGTTGTCATAGGAGAAAATTATGGGATTCAACATGCACAGCACGTCGTAGTATTGCCAGACACAGAACAATGTTGAAAAAACAAGGTTTTAGACACATGGGGCCAATTGTAGAGGTTGTTCGTTGCAGACAACATAATCAAATGCAGGGACATAATGATGTACAATGGAATGTAGATAATTTAACGTGTCTTGATAAGAGAAGTTTATTGTGTTCAACATGCAAGGCATGTTGCAATGTTGCTAGGTAGAGAACAATGCTTAGAAAGCAAGGTACGAGTACAGCTATGGAATGTATTAATACGGAGTTTGCTGATAGTGTTAGAGAAGGGAATGCTTTTTGTACTGCAATTAGAAGTGTGAGAGTGCAGCCACATGCAAGCATGTATTCAGACTTTCTAGAGCCAGGAGAATCTACTTTTTGCCCTGATGGTGCACCGAATGTGCAGCATTGTGTTATTGTGGGAAGATATACAATAGATGCTTCAGTAATAGGTACAATAATTCAATTGGATGCAGCTAGAGATTATGGGCAGTCAAGGGCATGAGAGCATGTTGTTGGCAGTAATAGGAAGAGAATAGGAATGTAAGTTTAGGTTCTAGGGGGATTCTATCTATCCTGCATCAATTTCCATTAAGGGATGACATAGGGCACCCATCTTTGTATCCATTGGTTTCCAATAGTCCTATTGTTCATTCACTTGGAAGTATGGATTGCATATGCAGTTTCTGCCATGCTCAATTGTGGAAGCAAGAGACTAGAAGTATGCATTAGGTTGTGGGAAAGTATTGTTGTAAAGTTGGCCGTGTGTCATTGTTGCCATTGGAAGATCCATTAGAGATTTTAAAAGTTCTACTTCATGGAAGTGATGCTAAAAGAAGATCATTTAAGGATAATATCAGAGCCTATAATAGTGTCATGGCGTTTGCCTCATTGGGAGCCCAAGTTAATCAAATGTTTTCTGGGAATAGGGGTATACATAATTTTCAAATTCATGGCACAGTGTACCATCATGTCGGGAGTTTGCTACCTGATGAGTCTAGATAGGAGCTTCCACGGTTTGCACAATTATATGTCCATGATAGAGATCATGAGTTGCAAAACCGTTTGGATGGAATGCTTGGTTTGAATCTTGGCATTTTGGAATTGTTGCAAAGGATGATGCATGAATGCAATCTGTATGCCAGTGCATTGGTTGCTGTGGGGGAAGTATTGAGAAGAAATCCACATGCAAACTTGAATTTCTGAGAGCCGGTAAACCTGAAGATAGTACTTGGTCCCAATAGCTAGCGAGGTTGCCGCCATCATGCCAGGGCAAGGGGATGATTTTGATGTTGGGAATCAAGACATCTAGTTTTTAAGATGCAATGGATTGATAACGAGAATATCAAATTTGCATCGATCATACATGCCACTCATGTATGTTCTTCTATTTCCCCGAGGGGAGGATGGATGGCATTTATATATCCCTTATAGAGATGTTCCTACTCGTGTATCATTACATGATGTACAAAGGAAAAATTGTGTGACACAAAGATAGTATTATGCGTACCATCTGCAGGTAAGGCCTGATACAAGTGCGTGCCTTCTACGAGGGGGGAGATTATTGCAACAATATATTGTTGATATATATAGTAGTATGGAAGAGTCCATATTAGTGTGGATATGCAACAATCAATCTTCTTTATGTCATGCATAAGTTTATCAAGGATTGATTGACATGCTAAATGTAGCTGATGCGGTGCATAATGTATTGGGCAATGCTATCGGCATAGAGTTGTGTTGCCATCCTCTTCTACAGGAGGACCACGGTATATGTGCCAGTTATACCGGGATGCAATGGCAATTGTGAGAAAAAAGCATAAACCAGATTTGTTTATTACGTTCACCTGCAACCCAAAATGGTCAGAAATATCTGAAGGATTGTTGCCAGGTCAAAGAGCACAAAATCACCCGGATTTGACAACCCATGTATTTTATAAAAAAAACAAGGATTTGATGCAGTCGATTATAACGCATGATTTGTTTGGAAAAGTTGCTAGGTATGTATGTGTGATTGAGTTTCAAAAGAGAGGTCTTCCGCACTCACACATACTATTGAATCTTGATTTTGGAAGGTGCATTCAAACCTACTCAGGTTGGTCACTATGATCAATTGGTATGTGCAGAAGTTCCTGATAAAACCCTTTTCCCTGAGTTGCATGATATTATTGCACAATGCAATGTTCATGGCCCATGCGGTGCACTTAATGTCTCTGCTACTTGCATGTTTGATGGCAAATGCAGTCGTCACTATCTGCATCCCTTCTCTCAGTCTTCTATGGTGGGTAACGATGGTTACCCTATCTACATGCATCAAGATGATGGTAGAAAGATACGGGTGAAAGAGGGTATAGTGGATAATCATTGGATTGTGCCATTCAATCCTTTCCTCTCTATGAAGTACAATGCACATATCAACGTTGAAATTTGTTCCACAATTATTGTAGTCAAGTATTTATATAAATACGTGTATAAGGGACCAACCATCAAGATGCAGATAAATCGTGTGGAAGGACAAGGACAACTACACAACCCAGTCAATTGTAGAATTGATGAGATAAACAATTACCTAGATGCACGTTATGTATCAGGATCAGAAGCATGCTAGTGCATTTATGAGTATGATATGCATGATGAAAAGCTAGATGTACAAAGGTTGCAGGTCCATCTTCCAATGTTGAATAATGTGATATTTAGAGATGATGATTTGCACAATATGGAACAGAACAGAAAGACCAGCCTCATGGAATGGTTTACTTACAACTGATTGCAACATGATGCATATAATTTGCTTTAGAGTGACTTTCCATGCGAGATGGTTTGGAACAAATCCAATAAAAAGTGGTCTGGAAGAAGGCAGGTCAATAGCATTGGTCGGATGTATAACATTTCTCCATCTGCTAGTGAATTATATTTCATGCATATGCTACTTAACGTTTGCAAGGGTTGTAAGTGTTTTGATGACTTGCACACTTTTGATGGGCAAGTTTACCCTACTTTCAAGGCAGCATGTGTAGCTAGAGGGTTGTTGGAAAGTGATGAGGAATATTTATCTGCATGCATGAGGCCGTTTTACATCAAAATAGGACACAATTGAGGCAACTTTTTGTTGCAATTTTGATTCTTTGTGAGCCAACATCTCCAGGAATTTTGTGGCAAAGATTCTCAGATGATCTATTGGATGATTTCTTCCATGCATTAGAATCAAGTATGGTTGACCATCGTGGATTGTCACAGAAGGAGGCTCTATGGCACTTAGAGCACATTCTCCAACAACATGGGAGAAGGTTGGTAGAGTTTGATGGATTGCCTACCTTGGATAGATAATGTGTATTGGCAGCTACAAATGCTCTATTACAAGAAGAAAGAATGTTTGATTTTGAGAGTGAGGCACGACTTGGTCAATAGATGGAAAGTACCTTAAATCATTGGCAACGGACTGCCTTCGATCAGATTCTGGCAACGGTCTATGCAAATGTTGGTGCGGTGTTTTTTATTGATGGCCCAGGAGGATTTGGAAAGACTTTTCTACACAATTGTTTGCTTTCTTGTTTGTGTGGGGAGGGGCATGTCGCTTTGGCATGTGCTTCTTTTAGGTTGCAACGTTGTTACTAAGCAATGGATGCACAACACACTCGCGATCAAGATACCACTGGATTTGGATGCCACTAGTAGTTGAAATATAAAGGTCAACAGTCATCTTGCAGATGTTCTGAAGATAGCAAAGTTGATAATATGGGATGAGGCACATATGACTCATCGATTTGCATTTGAGGCATTCGACAAGATGCTACAAGATATCATGTCAAATGACCAACTATTTGGTGGAAAGGTGGTGTTGTTAGGGCGACATTTTAGGTAGGTCTTGCCAGTTATTCCCAAGGCAAGACGAGAAGATATTGTTAGCTTTGCATTGTGCCACTCAAGGATTTGGAGATGCATCAAGGTATTGAAGCTGGTACACAGAATATGCGGGTTATTCAGGAAGGTGATAATTAAAGCAGTCATACAATGGGCATTAGATATTCAAAATGGAACTAGCAGGTGTATAAAAGAAGACACTGTTGCAATCCCACAAACTCTATGGGAGGTTTGATTGAGTGGGTGTATACAGGACTTGCAAGGGTTGTGGATTATGCACCGTATTTTCAAGACCACGCTATTCTTGCACCTCGAAACCTTGAAGTTGATGTAGTCAATGCTACTGCACTAAAGGCAATGCCCGGTGAGGAAAAGGAGTATCTAAGTGTAGATTGTAGAGAGCTCATGTGGAGATTCTTCTTTGTATGCAGTAGAGTATCTTAACATGCTCGATCTTGGTGGTGGATACCCACCTCATCGGCTGGTTTTGAAATAAAATGCTCCCCTCATTTTGTTGTGCAATCTAAATCCTCGGCAGGGATTATGCAATGGGACTTGTCTGCTGATATGCAAGGAGTTCCACACGAAGGTATTGGAAGTTGAGATTATCACTGGTACCAATGCTGGGGATAGGATGTTCATTCCAAGAGTAACTTTCATTCCCAGTAACTTGATTTAACTTCCATTCAATATGAGAAGAAGGCAATTTCCTGTTCGGCTAGCATTTGGCATGATGATAAACAAGGCACAGGGCCAAACAATGTCTATCCTAGGCTTATACTTGGCGACACTAGTGTTTAGTCATGGGCAATTATATGTGGCTTTCTCGCATGTCCGATCATCAAATGTAGTCAAAGTCTTCCTTCTAGAGAGTGTGGATCGGGTTAGTGATGAGGATGCTGAAATGAGTTGTACCACAAATGTTGTATACACAAAGGTTTAACAATTGGCATCAAGAAGAACCTAGTAGTATGCTGGTGCTCTTTAAAAGCCTCTTCAGACTTTGTTGGATGACAAATTTTCACAGTCTTTTTTGTATCATTGTGTTCTTTTAGGTGATCAAAGGTCTATCAATTATAAGCCTTTGAAGTGTAGATTAAAAATCGGTGATGACTATTTTGTATAATTTTCATGAGCTCATTCCATATTCCATTCAAACAATGTTGTCTCTGGAATTTTGACGATGTATGCTTTTTGTGAGTTTTATGGGTTCACACATTGTTATTTTTTCTTTAAATTATGGATTATCAAATGTACTATAACTAATGTTCTTTTTAATTTGTGGCTTGGTGAAGCCTTTTAATTTCTTCTCTATATATAGGTTGACACATCTATTGTTATTGTAATATGATATGTAGTGTTATTGTAATATGATATGATAGGATGGCAGCGTCATGTACATTCACCACCGAGACAATTGCACAGGTAGCAAGTACATAATTGTGAGTAGTCAGTTGCTAAGTTGACTTATTTAATAGTATAGTCATTTTCCTTTTGGAATATATAGATCCTGATGGTTGGAGAGCTGGGGTGTGCGCCCAGCTATTGGTTGACATCTTGGAGTTGGAGAGCTTTGTTGGGTAGATAACCTATATATTTTTTTGTTTTGTTTTTTTCATATAGGTGAAAGCTACTTAGGCTACATATATAAGCGAATAAACATGATATTATTTTCCTTTAGGGTGGTTCCCAACTCAAGTTTTGCAATGAATCTCCTCGGTCCAGCGTATGATGGGGTGGAACATCTCAATTTTGGATATTTTGTCGTGAGTTCTCAGCGTCTTGCTAGGAATAATAGTCCCTAGACCATCTATGTGCACTTCTTCGGGTACCTGGAGCCGATGGGAATAGATGTATTTTATGAAGGGGCAAACGGAGACTTTGTATATGCATTTATGTACCACATACACACTCATGTGCGCCAGCGTAAGCATTCTAATTAATGTGTTGAGTACTATTAAGACACAGTTCTAAATTTTCATTGATTTAATGATTATAATTCTTAAATGATCTTTTTGCCTTGCGTAGGTCGATGCCGCGCTCGTGTGGTGGTGCGTGGGGTAGGACATAGACGTAGTCTGTTTTCTTAGGGGAGCTGATATAGACACTCTATATCTAGATATATGAATTTGTAAGATTTTTTAGTACTCTTTTATAGAGCGTATATTTTGTTAGGTATGCTATATTTAAGTAAATCTTCTTTTGTTCTGTTTATTAAAGCATGCACACATACGTTTATACTCAAACAAATTCATAAATTCTATTTATTTATACTCAGATACATTTAATTTAAAAAATTTCATGAATTCTATTTATTTAATGTATCCCATAAACCAAGATTGATTGTGTTGCAATCTAGCACTACATTGGCATACAATGCATTGCGCACGTAATCTTGGAAAATTCCATATATGAAAGCAGAGATGGGATATGCATACAAACATGTTTAATTCAAACAAATTCATGAAATTTATTTATTTATACTCAAACTAATGTATCCCATAAACCAAGATTGATTGTGTTGTAATCTAGCACTACATTGGCATATAATGCATTTCGCACGTAATCTTGCAAAATTCCATGTATGAAAGCAGAGAGGGGATATGCATACAAACATGTTTAATTCAAACAAATTCATGAATTTTATTTATTTACACTCAAACTAATGTATCCCATAAACCAAAATTGATTATGTTGCAATCTAGCACTACATTGGCATACAATGCATTAGGCACGTAATCTTGCAAAATTCCATGTATGAAAGCAAAGAGGGGATATGCATACAAATATGTTTAATTCAAACAAGGTTAGATGGAAAAGAGAAGTGAGGAGGAGGGAGGTTAGATGGAGAAGAGAAGGATCATAGGACAATAAGTGAGTACAAGTACCTCTCAGCACTACCTTCAAATTGGTTCAGTGCTTCAAATTGGTTCTTAAAACAATTGTCAAGATGATCTCATGATTAATTTGCAACACTTGTGTGCATAGGAAAGTACAAATGATTTGTAAACTATCTGTGTGTGTATGAGAGAGAGAGAGAAAGAGAGTCTGAGATATTAAATCAAAATGAAAGGGGGCCACTTGGCAAGAAACTATGTGGGACACTTTTTTATAGAAGTGTAACTATAGCGCTGCCTAGAAGGCAATGCTAACAAAGTGAAATTTTCGCTATAGGGGTCCATGATATTGATTTACGAATAGCCCCTTACCTCACCCTTATATTAGGACAACCTTTAAATTCCCTCTCTTTATCTCTTTTCTCTATTCTAAAACACGAGTAGCCTGACCCATCTACGACGGGTTGGTGACCCGCTCTGCTGGGTCTCAAGGTGGGATCTTTAATTTCAAAAGAGAAATTCTGAAGTTTGATACCTCCTTCCAACACTGGAACTGCTTGGTTTGGCTCACTCAATGTAGGATCACTTCTTAGGGTATTGTTGTAATTTTGTCCACCAGCTTTCCTAAAACCCCCTCTCTGCTTTCATACATAAAATTTTGCAAGATTACGTGCATAATGCATTGTATGCCAATGTAGTGCTAGATTGCAACACAATCAATCTTGGTTTATCCCAAATCTTGGTTTATGGGATACATTAGTTTGAGTGTATATAAATAAATTTCATGAATTCCCTCCTCACTGGTATTTCTACTCACTTGTTGTCCTATGATCCTTCTCTTCTCCATCTAACCTCCTCAGCTTGTGTATCTCAGCCTCTCTCAGGACAATGGACGAGCTGAAGGAGGAACAAGTGCAAAGCGTGCTGCACATGAGAGGAGGAACTGATGAGGGAAGCTACCACCATTTCTCCAAGACTCTTCAGAGCACCTTGAATGACTTCTATTGGCCTCATTTAGCAGCCGCCATAGCCATCCACCTTCCCCTTACGTCCCTCAGGCCTTCCATCGCCATAGCAGATCTTGGCTGCGCCTGCGCTTTCAGCACCATAGCTTGTGTAAACCAAACAGTTCGCTCCTTGCGCCTCCTCTATTCTTCCCATTCCCTTCCCCAACCCTCCATCCAAGCTTTCTTCAATGATCTCCCCTCCAACGACTTCAATACCCTCTTCGATCTCATCTCCTCTTTGCCCCGCCCCCTTCCTCCCCTTGATCCTTTGCCACTCGATCCCTTCCGCCCCCCTGTCCTTGACTTCTTCCCTGCTGCCGTCCCTGGCTCCTTCTACACACGCCTCTTCCCGCCGGCCGCTCTTCACGTCGCTACCTGCACTCTGGCGTTGCATAACCTCTCCAAGGTGCCAGATCCGCTGTCGTGCGCATGCTTTTGCGAAGGTGAGATTGGTTTTTTCATGCGGCTCTCGTTTTTGCAGGTGCCTCCGGCGATTGAAAACGTGGGTTCCCCTGCTTGGAACGAAGGGCGAATATGGATACTAGAAGGATGCAAGGAAGCGACTCTTCGAGAGTATCAGCAGCAGTATCAGCGGGATTTTGTCGAATTTCTACGATGTCGGGAGAAAGAACTCGTTCCCGGAGGGCTTCTTTTTAGCGTCATGCTTGCGTCGAAAGAGAACAGAAGTCGAGGCGCGGTATTATATCGCCAGTTGGAAACTGCATGGAAGGAGCTGATCTCTGAGGTAAGCCGCGTGAGAGGAGAGATTTGGGACACGTTGCATCCGGAGGATCCATTGTTAACTCCAATGCGGAATTACTGCAGGGCGCTCTCGCCAAGGACACCATAGACGGATTCAATCTTCCGATTTTCACCCCAACCGTAAAGGATGTGCAACGGGCGGTTGCGACATCAGGGGCATTCACAATTCTGAGATGTGAAATCGTGGAAGTGGAGCGAGCACCTGAAGCGGTGTGGCAAGCAGTGGCAGCGGACTCGGAGACGTGGGGGAAAACAACGGCAACGATGGTAAGGAATTTCGTGGGGAGTCTAGTGTTATCGCATGTTGGAGAGGCAAAGTTCGAGCTTCTGATGGAGCGTTTGGAGCGAGTAGCTGCTGCGGAGGAAGAAGGCAGATCCCGATTTTTGACGATGATGGTTTTGATTTTGTCACGTACACTCGGAATGTAACTTTCCTCCATACTTTCTTCTTTCTGAACTTTCGTGTGCATTGGCTCTTCTCGGTTCATGAAAGCGAAATGGCTATGGACTTCATTAGATGGCCTTTTCTAACGCTTTCCTTGCTCTCCCCATCCCTTTAAAAAATTTGACAACGTTTTCTTAAGAAACCTTGTATGCCAATAGTGAACCGAGGAAAGAGGGGAAGCAAAAGAAGTGTTTGAGAATGAAAAGCTCTTCAGGTCATACACTAGCAATGGATAAGGCACCATGGATTTTCACAACATCGGGTGATGTAAGTTGTGTTATGGTCTTATGTGACATTAATTCTACCAGCTTTGGCTCTTTCTATAGATGGGTTGTAGTTTGTTGCATAAAGGACTAAAGAATCAAAGCTCTTTCAATAGATGGGTCATAGCCGAACAATAGCTATGGAGTTCCTACCATACAGTAGCAATGGTTGAGGGAGGCTTTTTTGATTAGTTGTAAAGCCTATCCTTAAAAATATACAAGAAAAGCATACAAAGGCTTTTTTGATTCATTCCTTGAGATTCGCATCATCCCTTCGCTTGGGTTTATTCTTCATCAAATTGTGGATGAATTTTCTCAATAAGATAGGTGTTAGCCATAAAACTTTCAGAAAACTTCATCCCATGGATCTTCTTGATTCAATAAAATATGACAGGCTAAGTTGGTGCGAAATCCATCCAACTTCCCATCTTGCATTCATCCTCCTCATGAAATTATTATCAATTGACTATAGTTGTGAAAATTTTCATGACACAAGATACCAGGTTCATCGGATGATAATGAAGTGGATCGTTGGCTTTCTTGTAGCCTAAGAAGCATGAGTTTTAGCCAGCAGCTCAAACATGTGTCTTAGGTAGAGTGTGTTAGCCACCAACCACACCTCTTCTGCAATCGAGATGCCTGTGATAGGCACTGGCTACTAGTCTTTCAATTTTGATGGCCTCTATCTTTGCGCAGCTCGACACGCAATCTTCCTTCATTAACTATTGTAGTGGCCATATCAATAGTTGTTCCATGGTTGCTCAAAGACCATGTCCAAAGGCTTGGAAGGTGTGCCACGATTCCAAATTATCTGCTACCAAAATAGATGATTGAAAGTTGATTATGAGATTTCTTTAGGTTTAGTCACAAGGCCATGCTTCAAATCAAGGTGCAACAAGGTTGTCAAACGCTACTCAATTCCATGTCCCATCCCAAAAGGCCTTCCACTCCCATCCGTTATTTGGATTTGATTTTGTATACTTCATTTGGGAGCATAGAATTTTTGCATGGAGTTGCAGGAATATAGACTAAAGAGAGATGAAGGTAATATCATCTTCCATTTTATTCTCCTACTTCCTTTTTCTCTTTAATGACCTACCAAGCTATACTACCTTGGACCCAAGTTGATACACTCTGAGATATAGTTTTGAATACTCCTCTATGACCACGAATGAACCGTTAGAAAAATTGGCCAAAAAGTGGGTTGCCATTGTCATTGTAAGAAAACCATTGTAGAAAAGGTGTGTTCCCTATACTGACCTTGAGTGTGGTTCTGTATGCCCATAAGGCTAAAATGATGCATGAAAGCTCTAGCAGTTCCGAAGCTAGCCAAAACATAGGAGAAAAGAATAAGGATGGGGTGTGAGAGAAAGAGGGGAGTAAAGGAGGGGGAAGATGAAGGGGATTTAAAGAAGGAGGAGGCATGGAGAAATGGGGGGAGGAAAAGAGGGAGGTGGTGTGGAGAAATGGAGGAGGCAAGGGAGGCATCGACTATGGAGAAATGGACGCAACGAATTGGAATAGCCAAGCCAAATACAATTTCTACTAGTACCGAATTGTCTCTTAAAGCTCTCAAAAGTATGAGAATTTGCATTCCATAAGGTAGTCTTGTAGTTGACAACCCGTTTTGTCATGTCAAAATATGCCCCAAAAAAAAGATCATATGTTTCTTAGGTCAGAGGCTTGAGGAGATGAATGTGTAGCTGATTCATGCAAAAAGACTAGTGTGTTATCAACAAGAGAGATGAATTTTACCGATGTTCAATTACAAATACAACTATTGGAATTCAAGTACTATATCACTATCATGTCCATTCACGAGGCTTATTTGCGATGCTACTCCATGTTAATTTTCTCAATGCTTTGAATCTCGATGCATGGGGAAGGGCCCGTTCCCTCGGGTTATAATTCTTTGGGGAAGGAAGTGCACTGCCTCCCCGCCCACACTATATGTGATTATAATAGCTATATCATACATTATCAAGGTGTCATTTCTCGAGTGCTCTGTGGCCAAGGCCTCTTGTTTCTTTTGAAGATCTGCCTCATATTCTTACCCATTCCTATGGCTTTGAGCCCATTAGCTTCTACGACAAGCCTCTCTACATTTTCTTTTTGCAAGGCTATCTCTGTGAACTGGAGCTTTCTGTTGGCTCTTGCTACTGCAATGCTTTGCTTAACTGAGAACTCTTGCCTCCTGGCTAGGATCTACTGTGCAGCAACTGTCGTGGCAAGAAGTGACTCCATAAAAGTGATCTCTTGTTGTGTGGCGTGACTACCTTCATGCGTATGTTTGGAGTAGCCCTCTGCAGTGGTAGAATGTAAAAAATCCATCGCTTGATAGACACCTATGCGACTAGATTGTTGTGGTGGATGTTGTCCTAGGCCCTACACTCTGTGCCTAGTCGCACCTGTTTAGACATGTTCTTGAGTGGGACGAGGGGTAGTCTACCTCCTGGGGGCTCCTGGGTCATGTCTATGATTTCTTCTCCCTCCTGAGATTAGGCCTCTTTAGGTGGTGTTCCTAGTGGAGCTTCTCTACAGCCTCTGTTTCCCTCCTTCATGCCTTCTCCTCTCTTACACACTGGAGTTCGGCTTGTTGTTGCTAGAGGAGGTCATCTTGCCGCTTCTTTCCTGTCTCTTCTTCCTATTGTTTCTCGAAGGCTTGTTTGTCCTCTCCTTGTTTGCTTGATTGTTCCTCCCTTCTCTCATTAGGGGAGTTCTAAATGGGGTCTCAAAAGGGCCCCCAATTAGCATTTGCTAATATCAAGGGATTAGAGAGCAATTTGAGGTGTACCAATGAGAGTGCTCTATGATGTGGGGCAATGGCATGTTGAAGTTGACAAAAGAATTTAAGGGTAGGGAGACCTCTAAGCCAGAGTTTGGACCCATGATCTTCACTTCTAGCCCTTGATCTAATCTCCAATCCAACAAGGGATACATTCAAATTTGAGATATAGCACTCCTAGCCATTAGATCAAGGGATAGATCTAAGGGATAGCATCAAAGGATAGAGGGATCAAATATCAACCCTTGATCAAGAACAAGATCCAATGGATGTGATGAAAAGACGAGGCACATCAACATAAGCCCTTGATCAAGATAAAGATCCAAGGGAGAAGATGAGTGCAAAAAGCGCTCCAATCTAGGCCCTAGATTGACAAGGGGATCAAGGGAGGAGGTTAGTGCAAAAGGCTCTCAATATGGGTCGTCAAAATAGGCGCTTTAATCCAAGCCATTGACCTTAGAATGTTGATATCCACCATCCAATATCTACTTGCATCCTAACCCTCCAAACAGGCACTTCCATCCTAGCCATTGATATTAGATTTAGATCAAGGGTCCACATTGAAAGTGCCTTCTCCCTCTTAATTAGGCCTCCCCAAAGTAAACTTTTGTAGCTTAGAGCCTACCAAAGGCCATCCACCATCCACCATCCACCAAATACATCCTAGGCCTCGAATCTATCCACCACTCACCTCCATCCAAAGGCCAAGGTTGCCCTATTTCAAAATAAAGGTACCCATGTCAGTTGATTCATTGGGCCCTTAGCCCATGGGTTGCCATAGTAGGTTGAATTCCAATTAACTTGATCCATTTTCTAATCCATTCCTTACGAGGCCCTTTTGAGACCCCAAATCTCCCCTAATGTCTTGGGCGATGGCTTTGTAGGGGTTGACCTTGTGGCTTGAGCTGTTAGTAGGGAGCAATCTTCCGCTGCATCACCAAACCCTTCTGAAATGGCATCATTGGAGATGTGGTGGATGATGGGCATTATAAACATGGGGTTGCCAATATTTCCCTCTGTGTGTATGCATGTTTACAATCTCTCGGTAGAAGTGGTCTACCCAATTAGTCTCCTCTAGCTTTTGGAGGTGCACCAATAGATTGGGAAGGATCATACTATGATGCTCCATACTGTTAACAGTCACAGAGTATAGTTGCAGAATGCATGGTAATGAGTGATTAGAGGTGATGATTTACTTTAACGATCGCAGCCATGGAGGGAGTACAGTTATAGGATTTATGGGTTTTGAGCTGTAAATGGCTCAATAATGACCTCGCCATTCAGGGTTTGAGCCTTAGATGGCTTAGGACTCGGATGGGTGAGGTTAACACAAGCGCTATTTGGGACCTGGTTAGGAGCTCCTCCTAATGCCAGGATTGTCTAAAGCGCTCTTATATGGTCGACACAAGTGCTATTTTTGACACACGGAGAGGCATAATAACAGGAGCCGCAATAGAGAGAGGGAAGGAAAGGATACAGAAGATGCCTTGGCACCCTATGGGCCCAAGAGCAGTGTGAATGTAAAGAAAGTGAGAGTGCAAAAAGAAAAAGGGTTGGCCCTCCCTTCAAAAGGTGACTCATATAAAAAGCCAAATCGTCGACTTTGGTCTTCATTGTTGTATGCACAAGTTTGGAATACAAGCCCCCTCTTCTCTTTCAAGAGTGTCTTTGGGTATTCTCTTGTTTCCCTTGTAGTGCCTTTTTGTTTGTCACTCCATCTAGCTTCACTCTCCTCTTCCTTTCTCCTTCTCCCTCCCTTCCCCCCTCCCTTCTCCCTTCTCCCCCTTCCCTCTGCCTCTCGTGGAAACACATTGCAACAATTTGGGAGCCGCTTGAGTGACACATGCATACGGTTCATGCTTTGCATTGCTCTCACAAGGAGTAGCTTGGAGTAGAGTTTTCGATGGCATTCCTTCAAGATCCCCACGACACGGGAGTCACGGTTGAGATGACACATCTTTGGCACCACTGACAGGGAGTTCAAGGTATGCTTTTGCATTGCACTTGCCTTCTCTTGTCATTTACCCACTTGGAGCTTTGTTAGTGGAGTTATAGGAGTGGAATGAGTGAAGGAGTGTGTGTTTGGATGGAAAAAATATGAAAACTATCATTTTTTGTTGGAAAGTATTTTTGAGGATGGGAAGCTTGTTTTTTAATGTTTGTTAGTGTTTTGAAGTGATTGGAAGGTAGTTAGAAGATTGCTAAGGTGTGTGTGATAGGAAGGTAGTTTAGAAGATTACTAAGGTGTGTGTGATAGCAAATACTAACAAAGACTTAAAAATGGAGATGTGGAAGCTCAATTTTGAAATGGTTCTTGAGGGTGGACAACCCAACTTGTAGAAATTTCTCGTTGATGCACCCAAAGTTGATGTTTTTGGTTCTTTTTTGTTTAGTATAGGTGGTTTAGGTAGTGCATAGAACCACAAACACTCAGAGCTAGAACAAAAACTCAAAAATCACTAGAAATAGAAGTCGGAAAAATTTGTGTTCCCAGACATTTCCTATCCCCACGGGTCATTGCTATAGTGCTATCCCCATGGTCAAATAGTTATTGACCCACTGGCTTAGCCCCCATCGCCATGACCTAACTTTTGACTGTCGTCTAACCCGCTGTCGTAATTAATCTGTGTTAGATACTCTGATCCTGTCAGTCTGACAAGCGTTGACCTATGGTCTTGAACTTATGCCCACGATCCATTGCCTTACTATCAACCTCGTGCCCGTCACTATACTCACATCCCACCAAAATAGATAACCCACTGCCAGGGTCTATCTCTATGTCCGTTGCCTTACTGTCAACCCCGCGCCTGTTGCCATACTCACATCTTGCCGCCCGTAGCCTTCACACTAACCCCATGACTGTGGGCATACCATCTACTCTCCATCCCACCGACACGTGTCACTTCCTATCCCTATGCCCATCGCCTTAGCTCTATCCCCACGACCGTCGGGATATCTCTGGAGATCTTATACATGCACTTGAGATCTGGAAGAATTTTATCCAAGAAACTCGAGCCCAAGGATAGTGTTTCGAGCTACCCTTAGCCCACCTTTCGTCCCAGTTTGGGATCGGTCCAAACCAGAAGCTCTATTCCTAACTCTCAGTCAATGTTAGGGCCCTGATGGGAGGACCCCTCTAGCTCCAAAGAGATGGAGAGCTTGAATGAAGAAATGCAAGACCCCACGGGTCCTAGGGCTTTCGAAGCCCCCTTCACTAGCTTGGCTCGACTCTACTACTCCTTCCATAGGCTCCAAGTTAAGAGGTATGATATCCAACATGTTTGGACGATTGTACGGATTTAATAGACATGGAGAACCCCTTCGCCAGTATGTCAATGGAAAAGCGGGCCCAGCAACAACTAGCTCTTGAGCCAGCTCCTGAGCCACAGATAGGGACGAAGACCACCTTTGTGGACTCGAGGCCCATAGCCTTCGCGATGCATCTTGACTGGCTATGCATGGAGGACGAAGACCCATGGATGAGGGACTTTTTGGGATGAGACCCTAGATGAGAAGCATGAGACTCTCAAGGGGGGAATTCTTATGAACTTACGACCTTCCAGGTGCCCACGATGTACATTGCCTATGTAGCTCCACAAGTTCCACCTTACCGCCCAATGCAAGGAACCTCCATGCAGATGCCCAGTAACCCGCCACCTCCTAGAGCCCAAAAGTTCACTCCCACAGTAGCAGTTGCTATTGCTCCAATGTATGTGGTGACAGATGTTTCAGCCCCAATGCTAGTACTAGTAACTCAATGGATCCCACCACCAGGGCCACACCTCTATGACTTGTTAGGCCCACAATGGTGCCGCCTCCACCAGCTTCCCAAACCACCGAGGTGATTCGCATCCTAGTGAATGCACTAGGAAAGGGGGTTGCACCACCCTCGACTGCACCCGTATTTCTAGCAAGGATCAATAATCCCTCAAGAAGTTGACCCATAGCCATATCCAAGTTGATGACCAAATTCCTTGGGAAGAGATCTGATCTCCCACGTGTAGCAATTCGAGCAAATATGCAAAGCCTTTGGTGCCCTCGGAGATCTAGAAATGGTTAATGCATTTGGCCTCAGTGTGGATGGCGAGGCAGGCTCGCCATGAAAAGCCTTCATTGTCGGGCTTGCTCCCAGTGGGCATAAGTGGAGCCCGATCAACCAGTTATATGAGGTGAAGTAGAATAACAAGGAATCCCTTTGGGATTACATAGCCACGATCAAACACCTCAATTCTCGTTGCGAACCATATGAGTAGATGAGCGATGAATGATTGTTCCTCCCTTTCTCATCGAATTGGTAGACCTGGAGCCACATGACCACTTATTAATGGTTATGAATCCTACTTCCTTCGAACTAGGCACAGCAAGGTGGCTATCCGTATAAGTGATAATATGATGGGCAAGTTGCCCATGACAAAACCATGATCCCATCAGAGGTATCACCATCGGTAAGGTCTTCTAGTGTGGAGCCTACCAAGAAGGATAACAATGAGCCCAAGGTCTTGGATATGAGCGAGTTGGACTCAAATCTACTGAATCAGCTGGGCCAGCAGTGGAAGCCAAGAACCTCCAAGGAGGCACTGAGTAACCCCCATTCGTTTCCATGGAGAGACAACATGTGGTGTGAGGTATGCAATAGAAACCATACCTCCAATGAATGCCCCACATTAGGGCAAGGCAAGCCCTCTACTCTGCACACTATTATAGTTGAGGAAACCATGACACCTCCCAATGCAGATTCTCGAGGGTCCTGCCCCAACCGATGTACCAATTGAGACCCCCACTAGCCTTGACGGCCACACCCAATCCTCTGTCGGGATAGTATAAGCACAACAGGCTCCCTTAACACCACCCATACTAGGCCCCCAACCTCCCATGCCTGTATAACCCCCGTCAATCAAGTATTGGTAGAGGAACTGCCCAATGATTGGGAGGAACCAGAACAAAGCCATGGTCACCCGACTATTACCCTTACGAGGAAGGAAGTGGCACCCTAAGTCACTACCTCCTACATGAGGATCAATAGGTCCTAGTGTTCTAGACAACTCCCATGACCGTCGCGAGGGCAAGCAACATGAACTCTGTTACGTGAAGGCCTCCGATCCAATGTTATACTTGCCAGGGTCTGCAAAGGCCAAGTGAGTGCTGTATAAGGGCTCCACAAACCCTTCGATGTCATGCTTCAAGTGCCATGGGCTGCATTTTTTAAAGGACTGATCGTATAGGGATCTTACCCCGGCAATTCCACCCACAACAGGCCCTACACCCTTGTGTGTTGGTTGTAGAGTAGAACATTTATTCAAGGATTGCCCCTTGAGAACACTAGCAACTTCGGCCACCCCGCCTAAGACCACAAGCATTAACTTGCTATAAGTATTGAATAGGGTCAGGTAGCAGAGCAGCACCCTTGAAGGTAATCACAAGGATGCAGGCCAGAGCCATAGGTAGGGAAATAAAGAAGCAGGCAAGGAAGGATAAAGTGCCCCTGCCACCACAAAATCCCTAGGCCATCCAGGTCCAAGAAGGCCATCTAGGTAGGTGAAAGAGACGACGGTGCTCATCCAAGATGGCTCCCATGAGGAGAAAACCAACGTCACCACCTCCTTTGCCTCCGAATAAACCCCCTCCTAGGGTGACTTGGAATAGCACGTAAGGTGCTGTAGGCTGGCCTTTGGTGTCTGACTCTCTTCGGAGATGCAACTAAATTTGTCAAGCAGTGCAACCCCTACCAATGTGTGCAAATCCCACATAAAGAGGACATGATGCCCCTAAGAAGAATATTGACTGATCAGCCCTTTGAGAAATGGGGCATAGATTTTATTGGACCGATGAGCCCAACAACTAAAGGAACAAGGGCTAGATACATTAGCTTGGCCACAGATTATTTCACTAAATGGGTACAAGGGAGAGCCACTAGGAAAGCCGATGCGAGATCCACCGCTAAGTTCTTATACGAGTGAGTCATTGCATAGTTTGGGTGTCCATTAGAGCTGGTCAGTGACCGAGGAACTCATTTCCTCAATGAAACTAAAGCGATCCTGACTAGTGAATTCATGATTATACATAGGAAGTGAATGCCATATTATCCTAGGGCAAATGGCCTAGCTGAGAGCTTGAACAAAACATGCTACAAGATTATAACTTGCATGGTTGACACCAGTTGAACCGACTGGGAGCACAAGCTCATCATAGCCTTGTGGGTCTATCGAACAACTTATAAAGTAGCCACGAACTGCACCCCCTTTAGCCTAGCCTTTGGGGTGGAGGCAGTTATGCCAATGGAGTATGTAGTACCCAGCCTTCGCATTATCGTCAAGGAGAGGCTCACTGAGAATGCCTTGGTGGAGCGCTTGATTGATCTTGAAAAGCTCAATGAGACGAGATTGCATGCAGCCTACTGCCTTCGAGTGGAGAAGGCACAGTGCAAGAAATTTTGACCGCAACCTCAAGAACAAGAACCTTGAGTAGGGCTGATCTCGTACTCCTCTATAGCATTCACAACACCAAATGTAAGCTCAAGTACAGGGGCATAGGGCCCTACCATGTGGTGAAGATCATTGCTCAAGGGGTGTGCTGAATAGCCACCCTAGATGGAGTAGAAATGGAAGGCTACCTCAATGGGAGTAAATTGAAAAGATACTATGGCCCCCTCACCCTATCGACCCTCCAGGCCATCCATAGGAAGAAGGAGCTCAAGGCCGAGGTAGCCTGGATGAAACGCCAGACCATCAAAGAAGCCAAGGCATGTAGCGCCAAAATCAGACAACGTAAGCAATTAGCCTTGCTTAAGGCAACACTTGAACATCCAAGCCTAACTGATGATAATGATAGAACTAGCTAGATTGAATGTCCAATTGTAGGGTCTGAGCTTACACATCCAGGCACTCATGGATCTGGGAGTGAGCCACACCTTCATCTTCCAAAAGTATGGGAGAATCTATAGGTACCCCTAAACCTCACTGTGGCTTCAGTGCACACTATCAACAGTCAACTCTTAGGTACATTAGGTTATGTGGAATTGAGACTAATGGTTGTTCGCTAGGTAGTAGAGATCCATTTTTATGTTCTCCTCCCCACAGAAGCGACTGACGTGATTTCTTGAGCATACCTTATGCAGATCACTCTGGTTGCAGTTTGAGCAGTGTGCGCTCATTCGTGGTATGCATTGGGTTGCAGTGGATGATTTATAGGCCATTTGGATGCATTGCGGTCCTTGTTGGATGCGCTGATAGGCCCAAATTGCCTTGTGGGATGCTATTTTTATGGACGCTTTGCACATGGATGCTATTTTATGCTGAGGGACAGCTTTGACACATTGCAGGTGACGCATTGATAGTGCTATGCTCTCTTGGATGAGACATTATTGATGCATATGCCAGTGGACAGTGTTTATGCTTGAGTCATTTGGCACTTATTGGCATTTTCTTTTGGGCCAGATTTGCTCATATGGATGCATAATATATGCACATGAGTCAGATGCTTTGAGTTTTGAGTTTTGGTGATATTTCACTCTATTGTGGCATACACATTTGGGTGCACCTGGTATTTGGTGTGATTCTCTCTTGCAGGCACTAGCATTTGGGATTTTGCTTTATTTGCATCATGGCATCCTCTTCCATGCCTGAAAAGGAGTTTTTCAGCATTAAAAAGTTTGATGGGACAAACTTTTCTTTGTGGAAAGAACAGATAAGGGATGTGCTTATTCAAAAGAAGCAGATTAAACCCTTGGCAGGGATTGAAGCTAAGCCTGCAAATATGTCTGAGGATGATTGGAATGAGTTGGATGCATTAGCAAAGTCTACTATTAGACTTCATCTTGCAGAGTCAGTTTATTTCACAGTAGTAAATGAGCAGACTACGGAAGATTTGTGGAAGAAATTGTGTGCCACTTATGAAAAGGAAACTGCCTCTAATAAAGTTTACCTCATGAAGAGGTTGTTTGAGCTGCAGATGAAGGAAGGGGTCTCCATTGCTTCTCACTTGAATGAATTCAATATTATTTTCAGCCAGCTTCAGGCTCAGAAAATGAATTTTGATGTGGAGACTAAGGCAATATTTCTCTTATGTTCATTGCCATCCTCATGGGATACCTTCCGTACAGCTGTCAGTAACTCTGCACCTGGTGGAGTACTGAAATTTGATGATGTTGTGGGTAGCTTGTTGGCCGAGGAGATTAGACGGAAGTCTATGGACGGCAACAAGCAGGATGCAGCCTTAAATGTGCAAAGGGGCAGATCACAGTTCAAGGGGAAGTCCCAAGAAAGAGGGAAGTCTCGTAGCAAATCCAAGGCACGGAACATTGAGTGTTACCATTGTGGCAAGAAGGGCCATATGAAAAAGGATTGCTACAAGCTGAAAAGAGAGCAAAAGGATAAGAAAAAGAATGCAAATTGGGGTGCAAATCAAAAGGAAGAGAGTCCAAGGGAGGACAAAGGAAAAGTGAAGATCGAGGAGATCAATGCAGTCACACGTGATAGTGACAATGATGTTCTCTTCATGTCTAGTTTATCTGCAGAGTTGCTTACCACTTCAGATGATGCATATTCCCAGGATTGGATTTTGGATTCTGGTGCTTCATTCCATGTTACTCCCCATAGGGAATGGTTCTCCACTTATGATAGTGGAAAGACAGGTTGTGTGCATCTTGGAAATGACTATGCATGTGACATAGTGGGAGCAGGTGACATAAAGTTTTCTTTTGCAAATGGGTCTGCATTTGTTTTGAAACATGTGAGACATGTGCCTAAGTTGACCAAGAGTCTTATTTCAAAGGGTCAACTAGATGATGCTGGTTTTCACACCACTTTTGGCTTTCAGAGTTGGAAAATTCAAAAGGGCTCTATGCTTTTGGCGAGGGGTGCCAAGTGTGGGACTTTGTATCCCTTACATGTATCAGGGGTATTTGATCATGTTGTTGCAATAACCGAGCAGCCAAGCACTTCTTTGTGGCATTGCAGGTTGGGGCACATGAGCCAGAATGGAATGAAACTCTTATGCCGTTTGGGTTATGTACCGCATTTGAGTTTCTCTGATTTTGAATTTTGTGAGCATTGTCTCTATGGGAAGCAGACTAAATCAGCCCATAAAAGAAGGGGAAAGAAAGAGTTTGAAATGCTTGATTTCAGACGTTTGTGGTCCCATGCCTACACGGTCATTAGGCGGGGCTGAATACTATGTGACATTCATTGATGATGCAACTAGGAAAGTGTGGGCTTATGCTATAGCTTGGAAGAGTGATGTGTTCCAGGTATTTCAGAAATGGCTGGCCTTGGTTGAGAATCAGTCAGGTAGAACGCTTAAATGCCTACGGACTGACAATGGTGGAGAGTATCTCTCTCATGACTTTCAGCATTTCTGTGATACACGTGGGATTAAGAGGGAGCTCACATCCCCTCGTACTCCAGAGCAAAATCCAGTTGCAGAAAAGATGAATCGTACCATTCAAGAAAGGTTGCAATGCATGCTTTCCAATGCAAGTCTTTCTGGTGGTTTTTGGGCTGAGGCAATGAAGACTGCAGTGCATGTGATCAATAGATCACCTAGTAAGAGTTTGGATGGTGGTATTCCTGAAGAGGCATGGAGTGGCAAGAAGCCCTCTTACTCTCATTTGCGTATATTTGGGTGTGAGGCATATGCACATGTGCCAAAAGAGCTTCGAAAGAAGCTAGATCCTAAGTCTAGGAAATGCATCTTTCTAGGTTATGGTGAAAGTGGAGAGATGGGCGATCGTCTCTGGGATCCAGAAGCAAAGAAGATCATACGCAGCCATGATGTGGTCTTCAATGAGAAGAAGATGCATAAGGCACCCATGAGGGATGTGGAAATGAGGAGAATCACTTTCCAGGATGTGAATCCACCTGCATATGTTGATAGGCAGCAAGCTGTCCATGCACCAAATGTGCAAGAAATGGTACAACCAAGTACTCCCACAGGTATACAATCAAGGGTAGATGATGGATCATCTATTGGTGGAAATGATGAGCCAAATGTGGCTGATATGCAAGTGGGACAGCAAGCTGAAATGCCCTTGAGAAGATCATCTAGAGTGTCTAGACCGCCTGATAGGTTTGCTCCAGGGGTAGACTATGT
This sequence comes from Dipteris shenzhenensis, assembly GCF_047967505.1. Classification (NCBI taxonomy): domain Eukaryota; kingdom Viridiplantae; phylum Streptophyta; class Polypodiopsida; order Gleicheniales; family Dipteridaceae; genus Dipteris; species Dipteris shenzhenensis. The sequence goes on from NC_141627.1 coordinate 24,122,344, forward strand.
GATGCTTACTGATTGCGGGGAGCCTTCTTGCTACAGAGAGGCTATGATGCATGAGGATCAATGCAAGTGGGAGTATGCTATGCAATCAGAGATGAGTTCACTTATGAAGAATAAGACTTGGGACTTGGTTTCTTTGCCACATGGAAAGAAAGCATTGCCATGTAAATGGGTCTACAAAATGAAGGTCACAGGTGATGATGTGCCTAGGTACAAGGCCCGTTTGGTTGCTAAAGGGTTCAAGCAAGAGAAGGGTGTGGACTTTGATGAGATATTCTCTCCGGTTGTGAAGATGACCACACTTAGATGCATGCTTGGACTAGTGGCAGTAGAGGATATGGAGCTTATGCAGATGGATGTCAAGACAGCTTTCTTGCATGGGGATTTGCATGAGGAAATTTACATGGTGTAGCCGGAAGGCTTTGAAGAAAAGGGCAAAGAGCATTTAGTTTGCAAGCTAAAGAAGAGTCTCTATGGTCTTAAGCAAGCACCTAGAGAATGGTATCAGAAGTTTGATGCTTTCATTCGGTCCCAGGGTTTTAGAAGGAGTGAAATTGATCACTGCCTCTACACTAAAAGGGCTAAGGATAATAGCCTGATAATCTTGGCACTATATGTGGATGATATGCTATTGGCTAGCAAGAATACTTATGAGCTAGATGCATTAAAGGCCAAGTTGCATGAGGCCTTTGATATGAAGGATTTGGGACTTGCAGGTCATATTCTTGGTATGCGCATCACGCGTGATCGGAGTAGGAAACTCCTTTGGCTTTCACAAAAAGAGTATGTTACAAAAGTATTGCAGCGTTTCAATATGGAGGGGGGGAAGGCAGTGAGTACTCCATTGCCTCCATATGTGAAACTGAGTCATACAGATAGTCCCAAATCAGATGAGGAAAGGGCCATGATGGCCAAGGTTCCTTATGCATCAGCAGTTGGGAGTCTTATGTATGCTATGATAGCTACTAGACCAGACATTGCATTTGCAGTGGGAGTTGTTAGCCGGTATATGGCTAATCCAGGAAAGAGGCATTGGGAGGCAGTTCAGTGCATCATGAGGTACATGAAGGGTACCAAGGAGATGTGCATTTGCTTTGGTAAAGGAGACATGCATGTACTTGGGTACACAGATTCAGACTATGCAAGGCATGTGGATAGTAGGAGATCCACTTCTGGTTATGTGTTCACCTTTGCAGGTGGTGCAGTGTCGTGGATGTCTCGTGCACAGAAGTGCGTGGCTTTGTCTACCACAGAGGCTGAGTATGTTTTGTTGCAGCCACAGAGGGTTGCAAGGAGGCTATATGGCTTGATCGGCTAGTGGGAGATTTGGGGATTCATACAGGTGTACCGACATTGCATAGTGATTCCATGAGTGCTATTCAGCTAGCACGGAATCCGGTCTTTCATGCAAAGACCAAACACATTGAGGTCACGTACCATTTCATCAGGGAGGTACTTGAGGACAAGCGCATAGAGCTTGTCAAGGTTCATACAGATGATAACCCTGCAGATATGCTGACGAAGAGTCTACCTAGTCATCAGTGGTTTGAGTATTGTCGTGTATTGATGGGCATTGGATAGTATGCTCACGGGTTGTTCTCCCTTAAAGGCACATTGTCCTTTAAGTGGGAGGTTGTGGGGGTTAAAGGTCACTGTGCCTTAACCCCAGTTATGTACAATACTCAAACACATATATAAATGAATGAAAAAGAAGATTAGGGTGGTTCTGCACCCACCAAAACTTGTGTGGCTCTCTGTCTCTCTCTCTCGCTCTCTCTCCCTCTTCCATTCTTGCTTCCGTTGAGAGCACTCTCAAGGATTGAATGGCATAATCCAATGATTATCCACTATACCCTCTTTCACCTGTATCTTTCTACCATCATCTCGACGCATGTAGATAGCGTAACCACCACCACAGTAGACTTAGAGAAGGGATGCAGATAGTGACGATTGCATTTGCCATCAAACATGCAAGTAGCAGAGATATTAAGTGCACCGCATGGGCCATGAACATTGCATTGTGCAATAATATCATGCAACTCAGGGAAAAGGGTTTTATCTGGAACTTCTGCACATACCAATTGATCATAGTGACCAACTTGAGTGGGTTTGAATGCACCTTCCAAAATCAATAGTATGTGTAGGTGTGGAAGACCTCTCTTTTGAAACTCAATCACACATACATACCTAGCAACTTTTCCAAACAAATCATGCTTTATAATCGATTGCATCAGATCCTTGTGTTTTTTATAAAATACACAGGTTGTTGAATCAAGGCGATCTTGTGCTCTTTGACCTGGCAATAATCCTTCAGATATTTCTAACCATTTTGGGTTGCAGGTGAACGTAATAAACAAATTTGGTTTACCCTTTTTTCTCACAATTGCCATTGCATCCCTGTATAACTGGCACATATACCGTGGTCCTCCTATAAAAGAGGATGGCAACGTAACTCTACACCAATAGCATTGCCCAGTACATTATGCACCGAATCAGCTGCATTTAGCATGTCCATCAATCCTTGATAAACTTATGCATGATGTAAAGACGATTGATTGTTGCGTATCCACACTAATATGTACTCTTCCATACTACTATATGCATCAACAATATATTGTTGCAATAATCTCCCCATCGTAGAAGGCACACACTTGTATCAGGCCTTACTTGTAGATGGTACGCATAATATTATCTTTGTGTCACACAATTTTTCCTTTATACATCATGTAATGATACATGAGTAGGAACATCTCTATAAGGGACATATAAATGCCATCCATCCTCCCCTCGGGGAAATAGAAGAACATACATGAGTGGCATGTATGATCGATGCAAATTTGATATTCTGGATATCAATCCATTGCAGCTTAAAAACTGGACGTCTCGATTCCCAACATCATAATCATCCCCTTGCCCTGGCATGATAGCGGCAACCTCGATAGCTATTGGGACCAAGTACTATCTTGAGGTTTATCGGCTCTCACAAATTACCATCTTTAAGTTTGCATGTGGATTTCTTCTCAATACTTCCTCCACAGCAACCAATGCACTGGCATACGGATTGCATTCATGTATCATCCTTTGCAACAATTCCAAAATGCCAAGATTCAAACCAAGCATTCCATCCAAACGGTTTTGCAACTCATGATCTGTATCATGGACATATAATTGTGCAAACCGTGGAAGATCTTGTCTAGACTCATCAGGTAGCAAACTCCCGACATTATGGTACACTGTGCCATGAATTCAAAAATTATGTATACCCCTATTCCTAGAAAACATTTGATCAACTTGGGCTCCCAATGAGGCAAACACCATGACACTATTATAGGCTCTTATATTATCCTTAAATGTTCTTCTTCTAGCATCACTTCCATGAAGTAGAACTTTTAAAATCTCTGGTGGATCTTCCAATGGCAACAATGACACATGGCCAACTTTACAACAATACTTTCCCACAACCTGATGCATACTTCTAGTCTCTTGCTTCCACAATTGAGCATGATAGAAACTGCATATGCAATCCATACTTCCAAGTGAATGAACAACAGGACTATTGGAAACCAATGGATACAAATATGGGTGCCCTATATCATCCCTTAATGGAAATCGATGCAGGATAGATAGGATCCCCCTAGAACCTAAACTTACATTCCTATTACTGCCAACAACATGCTCTCGTGCCCTTGACTGCCCATAAACTCTAGCTGCATTCGATTGAATTATTGTACCTATTACTGGAGCATCTATTGTATATCTTCCCACAACAACACAATGCTGCACATTCGGTGCACCATCAGGGCAAAAAGTAGATTCTGCTGGCTCCAGAAAGTGAGAATCCATGCTTGCATGTGGCTGCACTCTCACACTTCTAATTGCAGTACAAAAAGCATTCCCTTCTCTAAGACTATCAGCAAACTCCGTATTCATACATTCCATAGCTATACTCGTACCTTGCTTTTTGAGCATTGTTCTCTACCTAGCAACATTACGACATGCCTTACATGTTAAACGCAATAAACTTCTCTTATCAAGACATGTTAAACTATCTACATTCCATTGTACATCATTATGTCCCTACATTTGATTATGTTGTCTGTAATGAACAACCTCTATAATTGGCCCCATGTGTCTAAAACCTTGTTTTTTCAACATTGTTCTCTGTCTGGCAATACGACGATGTGCCGTGCATGTTGCATGAGGCCTTTGATATGAAGGATTTGGGACTTGTAGGTAATATTCTTGGTATGCACATCACATGTGATCGGAGTAGGAAACTCCTTTGGCTTTCATAGAAGGAGTATGTTACAAAAGTATTGCAACATTGTATGATATGCATGATGAAAAGCCAGATGTACAAAGGTTGCAGGTCCATCTTTCATTGTTGAATAATGTGATATTAAGAGATGATGATTTGCACAATGTGGTGGATAGGGAATAGAATAGAAAGACCATCCTCATGGAATGGTTCACTTACAACTGATTGCAACATGATGCATATAATTTGCTTTATAGTGACTTTCCATGTGAGATGGTTTTGAACAAATCCAATAAAAAGTGGTCTAGAAGAAGGCAGGGCAATAGCATTGGTCGGATGTATAACATTTCTCCATCTGCTAGTGAATTATATTTCATGCATATGCTACTTAACGTTTGCAAGTGTTGTAAGTGCTTTGATGACTTGCGCACTTTTGATGGGCAAGTTTACCCTACTTTCAAGGCAGCATGTGTAGCTAGAGCGTTGTTGGAAGGTGATGATGAATGGTTTATCTCCATGCAAGAGGCCGTTTTACATCAAAATAGCACACAGTTGAGGCACCTTTTTGTTGCAATTTTGATTCTTTGTGAGCCAACATCTCCAAGAATTTTGTGGCAAAGATTCTCAGATGATCTATCAGATGATTTCTTCCATGCATTAGAATCAAGTATGGTTGACCGTCGTGGATTGGCACGGAAGGAGGCTCTATGGCACTTGGAGCACATTCTCCAACAACATGGGATAAGGTTGGTAGAGTTTGATGGATTGCCTACCTTGGATAGATCATGTGTATTGGTAGCTACAAATGCTCTATTACAAGAAGAAAGAATGTTTGATTTTGAGAGTGAGGCACGACTTGGTCAACAGATGGAAAGTACCTTAAATCATTGGCAATGGACTGCCTTCAATCAGATTCTGGCAACGGTCTATGCAAATGTTGCTGCAGTGTTTTTTCTTGATGGCGCGAGAGGATTTGGAAAGACTTTTCTATACAATTGTTTGCTTTCTCAGTTGCATGGGGAGGGGCATGTCGCTTTGGCATGCGCTTCTTCTGGGATTGCAGCGTTGTTACTAAGCAATGGATGCATAGCACACTCGTGGTTCAAGATACCACTGGATTTGGATGCCACCAGCAGTTGTAATATAAAGGTCAATAGTCATCATGCAGATGTTCTAAAGATAGCAAAGTTGATAATATGAGATGAGGCACCTATGACTCATCGATTCGCATTTGAGGCACTGGATAGGACACTGCAAGATATCATGTCAAATGACCAACTGTTTGGTGGAAAGGTGGTGTTGTTAAGGTAGGATTTTAGGCAGGTCTTGCGAGTTATTCCCAAGGCAAGACGAGAAGATATTGTCAACTCTACATTATGCCACTCAAGGATTTGGAGATGCATCAAGGTATTGAAGCTGGTACAGAATATGCGGGTTATTCAGGAAGGTGATAATTCAATAGAGCAGTCATACAATGGGTGTTAGATATTGGAAATGGAACTAGCAGGTGTATAAAAGAAGACACTGTTGCAATCCCACAAACTCTATGGGAGGTCTAATTGAGTGGGTGTATACCAGGACTTACAAGGGTTGTGGATTATGCACCATATTTTTGAGATTGTGCTATTCTCGCACCTCGAAACCTTGAAGTTGATGCAGTCAATGCTACTGCACTAAAGGCAATGCTCGGTGAGGAAAAGGAGTATCTAAGTGCAGACTCAGTAGAGAGCTCATGATGGCAGTGCTAACAAAGTTAAATTTTCACTATAGGGATCCATGATATTGATTTACGAACAGCCCCTTACCTCACCCTTATATTAGGACAATCTTTAAATTCCCTATATCTCTTTTCTCTATTCTAAAACACGAGTAGTCTGACCCGTCTACGACGGGTTGGAGACCTGCTGTATTGGGTCTCAAGGTGGGATCTTTAATTTCAAAAGAGAAATTCTAAAGTTTGATGACCCCTTCCAACAGTGGAACCGCTTGGCTTGGCTCACTCAATGTAGGCTTACTCCTTAGGGTATTGTTGTAATTTTGTCCACCAGCTTTCCTAAAACCCCCTCTCTGCTTTCATACATAAAATTTTGCAAGATTACGTGCATAATGCATTGTATGCCAATGTAGTGCTAGATTGCAACACAATCAATCTTGGTTTATGGGATACATTAGTTTGAGTGTATATAAATAAATTTCATGAATTTGTTTGAATTAAACATATTTGTATGCATATCCCCTCTTTGCTTTCATACATGGAATTTTGCAAGATTACATGCCTAATGCATTGTATGCTAATGTAGTGCTAGATTGCAACACAATCAATTTTAGTTTATGGGATACATTAGTTTGAGTGTAAATAAATAAAATTTATGAATTTGTTTGAATTAAACATGTTTGTATGCATATCCCCTCTCTGCTTTCATACATGGAATTTTACAAGATTATGTGCGTAATTATGTGCGTAATGCATTATATGCCAATGTAGTGCTAGATTGCAACACAATCAATCTTGGTTTATGGGATACATTAGTTTGAGTATAAATAAATAAATTTCATGAATTTGTTTGAATTAAACATGTTTGTATGGATATCCCCTCTCTGCTTTCATATATGGAATTTTGCAAGATTACGTGCGCAATGCATTGTATGCCAATGTAGTGCTAGATTGCAACACAATCAATCTTGGTTTATGGGATACATTAGTTTGAGTATAAATAAATAGAATTCATGAATTTTTTTAAATTAAATGTATTTGAGTATAAATAAATAGAATTTTTGAATTTGTTTGAGTATAAACTTATATGTGCATGCTTCAATAAACACAACAAAAGAAGATTTACTTAAATATAGCATACCTAACAAAATATATGCTCTATAAAAGAGTACTAAAATATCTTACAAATTCATATATCTAGATATAGAGTATCTATATCAACTCCCCTAAGAAAATAGACTACGTCTATGTCTCACCCCATGCACCACCACACGAGCGCGGCGTCGACCTACGCAAGACAAAAAGATCATTTAAGAATTATAATCATTAAATCAATGAAAATTTAGAACTATATCTTACTAGTACTCAACACATTAATTAGAATGCTTACGCTGGGCCACAGGAGTGTGTATGTGGTACATAAATGCATATACAAAGTCTCTGTTTGCCCCTCGATAAAATACATCTGTTCCCATCGACTCCAAGTACCCAAAGAAGCGCACATAGATGGTCTGGGGACTATTATTCCTAGCAAGATGCTGAGAACTCACGACAAAATATCCAAAATTGAGATGTTCCACCCCATCATACGCTGGACCGAGGAGATTCATTGCAAAACTTGAGTTGGAAACCACCCTAAAGGAAAATAATATCATGTTTATTCACTTATATATATAGCCTAAGTAGCTTTCATCTATATGAAAAAAACAAAACAAACAAATATATAGGTTATCTACCCAACAAAGCTCTCCAACTCCAAGATGTCAACCAATAGCTGGGCGTGCAACCTAGCTCTCCAACCATCGGGATCTATATATTCCTAAAGGTAAATGACTATACTATTAAATAAGTCAACTTAGCAACTAACTACTACACAATTATGTACTTGCTACCCGTGCAATTGTCTCGGTGGTGAATGTAAATGACACTGCCATCCTATCATATCATATTACAATAACAATACATATCATATTACAATAACAATAGATGTGTCAACGTATATATATATAGAAGAAATTAAAAGACTTCACCAAGCCATAAATTAAAAAGAACATTAATTATAGTGCATTTGATAATCCATAATTTGAAGAAAAAATAACAATGTGTGAACCCATAAAACTTACAAAAATCATACATTGTCGAAATTCCAGAGACAACATTGTTTGAATGGAATATGGAATGAGCTCATGAAAATTATACAAAATAGTCATCACCGATTTTAATTCCACACTTCAAAGGCTTATAATTGATAGACCTTTGATCACCTAAAAGAACACGATGATACAAAAAAGACTGTGAAAATTTGTCACCCAACAAAGTCTGAAGAGGCTTTCAAAGAGTACCGGCATACTACTAGGTTCTTCTTGATGCCAATTGTAAAACCTCTTTATATACAACATTTGTGGGTACAGCTCATTTCAGCATCCTCATCACTAACCCGATCCACTCTCTGTGGAAGGAATACTTTGACTGCATTTGATGATCGGACATGTGAGAAAGCCACATATAATTGCCTGTGACTGAACACCGGTGTCGCCAAGTATAAGCCTAGGATAGACATTGTTTGGCCCTGTGCCTTGTTTATCATCATGCCAAATGCTAACCGAATAGGAAATTGCCTTCTTCTCATATCGAATGGAAGTTAAATCAAGTTACTGGGAATGAAAGTTACTCTTGGAATGAACATCATATCCCCAGCATTGGTACCAGTGATAATCTCAACTTCCAATACCTTCGTGTGGAACTCCTTGCAAATCAGTAGCTGAGTCCCATTGCATAATCCCTGTCGAGGATTTAAGATTGCGCAACAAAATGAGGGGAGCATTTTATTTCAAAACCAGCCGATGAGGTGGGTATCTACCACTAAGATCAAGCGTGTTAAGATACTCTTCTGCATACAAAAAAGCGCTTTAGAATTGCAACCAACAACATGAGTTCTCTTTTCCAAAAAGAGGGAATTTCTGAGAGGGCTCTTGATGAGACCTCCAAAATAGAAATCCCTATGGTGGAGAGAGAATTAGGCCATTCTCTACCTCATGAGCAAAGAGGAAATGAAGACTCCCAAGTGAGGCAAGAGAATGTTCAACAAAATGAAGCTCTATTGGAGGATAGCAGTGATGCTCCCACAGAGTTTCTTGCCAAGTGGCCCCCTTCCATTTTGGTTTAATATCTCAGACTCTCTCTCTCTCTCTCTCACACACACACACAGTTTACAAATCATTCGTACTTTCCTATACACATAGGTGTTGCAAATTAATCATCCAATCATCTTGACAATTGTTTTCCTTTGACAGAACCAATTTGAAGCATTGAACCAATTTTAAGGTAGTGCTGAGAGATACTTGTACTCACTTGTTGTCCTATGATCCTTCTCTTCTCCATCTAACCTCCCTCCTCCTCACTCCTGTTTTCCATCTTACCTCCCTCCTCCTGAGTGGTATTTCTACTCACTTGTTGTCCTATGATCCTTCTCTTCTCCATCTAACCTCCTCAGCTTGTGTATCTCAGCCTCTCTCAGGACAATGGACGAGCTGAAGGAGGAAGAAGTGCAAAGCGTGCTGCACATGAGAGGAGGAACTGATGAGGGAAGCTACCACCATTTCTCCAAGACTCTTCAGAGCACCTTGAATGACTTCTATTGGCCTCATTTAGCAGCCGCCATAGCCATCCACCTTCCCCTTACGTCCCTCAGGCCTTCCATCGCCATAGCAGATCTTGGCTGCGCCTGCGCTTTCAGCACCATAGCTTGTGTAAACCAAACAGTTCGCTCCTTGCGCCTCCTCTATTCTTCCCATTCCCTTCCCCAACCCTCCATCCAAGCTTTCTTCAATGATCTCCCCTCCAACGACTTCAATACCCTCTTCGATCTCATCTCCTCTTTGCCCCGCCCCCTTCCTCCCCTTGATCCTTTGCCACTCGATCCCTTCCGCCCCCCTGTCCTTGACTTCTTCCCTGCTGCCGTCCCTGGCTCCTTCTACACACGCCTCTTCCCGCCGGCCGCTCTTCACGTCGCTACCTGCACTCTGGCGTTGCATAACCTCTCCAAGGTGCCAGATCCGCTGTCGTGCGCATGCTTTTGCGAAGGTGAGATTGGTTTTTTCATGCGGCTCTCGTTTTTGCAGGTGCCTCCGGCGATTGAAAACGTGGGTTCCCCTGCTTGGAACGAAGGGCGAATATGGATACTAGAAGGATGCAAGGAAGCGACTCTTCGAGAGTATCAGCAGCAGTATCAGCGGGATTTTGTCGAATTTCTACGATGTCGGGAGAAAGAACTCGTTCCCGGAGGGCTTCTTTTTAGCGTCATGCTTGCGTCGAAAGAGAACAGAAGTCGAGGCGCGGTATTATATCGCCAGTTGGAAACTGCATGGAAGGAGCTGATCTCTGAGGTAAGCCGCGTGAGAGGAGAGATTTGGGACACGTTGCATCCGGAGGATCCATTGTTAACTCCAATGCGGAATTACTGCAGGGCGCTCTCGCCAAGGACACCATAGACGGATTCAATCTTCCGATTTTCACCCCAACCGTAAAGGATGTGCAACGGGCGGTTGCGACATCAGGGGCATTCACAATTCTGAGATGTGAAATCGTGGAAGTGGAGCGAGCACCTGAAGCGGTGTGGCAAGCAGTGGCAGCGGACTCGGAGACGTGGGGGAAAACAACGGCAACGATGGTAAGGAATTTCGTGGGGAGTCTAGTGTTATCGCATGTTGGAGAGGCAAAGTTCGAGCTTCTGATGGAGCGTTTGGAGCGAGTAGCTGCTGCGGAGGAAGAAGGCAGATCCCGATTTTTGACGATGATGGTTTTGATTTTGTCACGTACACTCGGAATGTAACTTTCCTCCATACTTTCTTCTTTCTGAACTTTCGTGTGCATTGGCTCTTCTCGGTTCATGAAAGCGAAATGGCTATGGACTTCATTAGATGGCCTTTTCTAACGCTTTCCTTGCTCTCCCCATCCCTTTAAAAAATTTGACAACGTTTTCTTAAGAAACCTTGTATGCCAATAGTGAACCGAGGAAAGAGGGGAAGCAAAAGAAGTGTTTGAGAATGAAAAGCTCTTCAGGTCATACACTAGCAATGGATAAGGCACCATGGATTTTCACAACATCGGGTGATGTAAGTTGTGTTATGGTCTTATGTGACATTAATTCTAGGAAGTGGTTGAGAGGCTTACCAGCTTTGGCTCTTTCAATAGATGGGTTGTAGTTTGTTACATAAAGGACTAGAAGAATCAAAGCTCTTTCAATAGATGGGTCATAGCTGAACAATAGCTATGGAGTTCGTGCCATAGAGTAGCAATGGTTGAGGGAGGCTTTTTTGATTAGTTGTAAAGCCTATCCTTAAAAATATACAAGAAAAGCGTACAAAGGCTTTTTTGATTCATTCCTTGAGATTCGCATCATCCCTTCGCTTGGGTTTATTCTTCATCAAATTGTGGATGAATTTTCTCAATAAGATAGGTGTAAGCCATAAAACTTTCAAAAGAGAGTCATCCAAACATTGCACGAGTTCTTAGCCAACAGCTCAAACATGCCTCTTAGCTAGAGTTTGTTAGCCGCTAGCCATACCTCTTCTGCAATCGAGATGCCTGTGATAGGCACTAGCTACTAGTCTTTCAATTTTGATGGCCTCTATCTTTGTGCAGCTCGACACGCAATCATCCTTCATCAACTGTTGTAGTGGCCATATCAATAGTTGTTCCATTGGTTGCTCAAAGACCATGTCCAAAGGCTTGGAAGGTGTGCTGCGATTCCAAATTATCTGCTACCAAAATAGATGATTGAAAGTTGATTATGATCCATAAGGATTTAGGCTTGGTGCCCAACAGAGGAGTCGGAGAACTTTGGAAGGACTACGTTTTCTCTGTTGACAGCTCGGTCATCCGAGTTTACAGTACAGAGTTATTTACTGTCCAAAATAGGGACAGTTCGATGATCAGCGTGCGGACAGCCATTTTGCAGACTGTATATCTTTGACAGTGGTACACAACTAGGAGCGTGGATCATCGACTCGAATTGAGTGTCTGAGCGGCTGTGGAATTGAGCGACAACTCGATGACCATCTTCTTGGGCTTTGGAGCGGTGGATCGTGGATCATTGTGGATGCTACTGCAGTGCTCACTCTGCTGCGCTTCTGTCATCGTGCAGCGGTGCTGCTCTGCTCGGTCGTCCTGCTGCAAGTCCTTCCAAGTTCCAAGGTCCTTCTGTGCTACAAGACAGTGCAAGTCCTTCCAAGGTTGGAGTTACTGGGCTGCTTCTATGAGAGCTCCTTCCATTGCAATTTAGCCTATATTGTGGCTGTGGTGGCATAGTTTGTGGTCAATGTTTGTTTCAATTGGAGGAACTTAGTTTCCTGTCGTGGAAGCAAATATATCTTTGACAAGGAAGCTATAGGAACATGTCATTTCTGGTGGGCAAGCTTGTGAGCACTCAGAGTGAACTATGGATGCGCTTGGATGCCGAGCAGATTGCCATTGATGCTGTGAAGTATGGACATCAGTTGTGGATAGGCGGATCGACAGGTGTAAGCATTCTTATGCAAACAGCACGGCATGGACCACTGCAATCTTCGCTCCAAGGAAGCTGTGTTCTCCACACGAGCTTGTTGCAACTCAATTTTTGGGTTCTTCAAGGCCTTGATTTTCTCCTCTTGTTGAATCATGAGCAGTATTGCAAAGCAATGGTGTCCTAGGACACCTTTAAAGTTCTCATTGCTTTGTTATACTGATGTAGCGCCTGGTCATGGTCCACTCAGAGCTGCTTTTATGAGCTGCCTATAAATCGAGTGTACTTCTTGTAGGTCTTCTTCTCTTGTTCTATGAGGAGTTTCACCAAATCATGGTGCCAACCATGCATTTCTTAAACATGTCATGAATGCTCCTGATGCTGATCAAAGAGATCTTGTGGTGGTACCCATGTGTGTGCACATGATGGAATATCCGAGTCTTGATGATTCGGTTCACTCACCCATGACTAGCTTAAGGTGCTCGGTGCTCCGACCCTGTGCAATTCTCAATGAAGATGCTCATTCTAGCAATCCTTAGTGCAACATGCTCAGTTGACTGACCAAATGACAATATGAAACACTCAGAGTTCGGGGTTAGTTGTTGAAGGGAGAACCATATGGTGTCAAGAGAAACAAGTTCACATTACTTAGGAAAACAAAAGTGAGTATGTGACACTATAAATGAATAGACAATGTACAGACAAGCAATCGACATGTTTTGATATGCTTCTTACAACTAAGCCAACTTGGCTTGCAATGAACACTTAGTGTTATAACTTCCTAACCTAGTAAGCTTAGGTGAGAGGGGCGAGAACTCGACAAACTGGTCTATCTTTCTCTCTGCCCTTCTCTCTATTACAAAGCTCTCTCTACTAATTACAATGCTATATTAGGGAATTTTGGACTTGTGTAAAGTCCAATTTCGAAATTGGACTAAAGAAAAGTCCAAAAATCTTGAATGCACTCCTAATGCAATTTTCAAAACTAACTTTAAAAATCAAAACTCAGTGAAAATACCAACTACTTGATGAGATTACCAAAATACTTACTATTATGAACATTCTACTTTCTATAATTTCTTAAGAACATTAATAGATTGACCAATTCTCTTGCAAAGGAGGTGTAGAAATACACCCTTAAGTATAAAGTCAAATTAATAAACAATGGATGTAACATTATAGAGCCATAAGAGCCACATAGGATGAGAATTTTCCACTCAAATACAAACTATATTAGAAACTCTAATATGATATGATCAATACCACCAGACTTGTTACAGAGAATAAAAAATAAGATTATCAACTATACTATTACATGCCACATAGGTCGAGATCACAAAGGTTGAGACATAATGCCACACACGCCAAGACTATGCCACACACGCCAAGACTGCATAGGTCGAGATATGCCACACAGGCCAAGACCACAAAGGTTGAGATATATTGCCACACAAGCCGAGACCACAAAGGTTGAGATATAATGCCACACAGGTCATGATGGACTACATAAAATAATAGGCTCATCAAATAGATGAGCTATGAGTTTCTAAGATGAAGCTGCGATACAAGTAGCTGATGTAGGAAGTTTTATCAAGAGATGGTGACACACGCCTTCTATACAGTAGCATGTCATGAGCCAGTCAATATCTTATGAAGATTAGTGAGCTTGTTGCCTTGAAATAAAAACAAAAAGCACGCATAAAATAATAGGCTCATCACATAGATGAGCTATGAGTTTCTAAGATGAAGCTGCGATATAAGCAGCTGATGTAGAAAGTTCTATCAAGAGATGGTGACACACGCCTTCTATACAGTAGCATGTCATGAGCCAGTCAATATCTTATGAAGATTAGTGAGCTTGTTGCCTTGAAATAAAATCAAAAAACACATCACTAGAAGATTTCATCATTAGTCTCTCTTATCTACAACAACCCACTCTTCCATTGACTCCATGTCTGTATCCTCAATATAATTACAATGAAGGAAGAAATTAAAGCACTATGAGATTGTTTGTTGATAATTTCTTTGTGAGGTCCTTATTGTTTCTTTAGCATCTGCATCAAATCCCCCATACTGAGTGCTGCAATAACGGAAGTTACTTACGAAGTTTACTAGATCTTTTTGTGCTTTGTCATATTCCATAAAAGTGCTTTGCTCTCTGCTATCTTCAGAGTTTCCTCCCTCTCTACTTGCCTTTGCAAATTAAATTCGTCTCTCTCCATTTGTGTTAATGGAGAGACTTTTCAAATTTTGGCATCTCTCCTTGTTGATTGACCAACAATCCATTCTTTAAGACTATTAATTCTTGAGATTTCCGTTCATTTCTTGGGTTCCATGTGAGGATTTCTCTTCATTCCATTGAGATCTTATGAGTGATTCCTCCTATGATATGGCATATGTCCATAGGTGGGGAGATGGAAGAAGAAAGTGTTTGCAAAGGACTAGGATGGAGGAATACTTCATTACCTCAATGTGTAGGGTGAGGAGTGGAGAAAATAAATAGAGAGAGGATCAGAGAAAGGGTGAATACTCAAGGGTGTTCACTGAGAGTGCTCTCAACGGAAGCAAGAACGGAAGAGGGAGAGAGAGCGAGAGAGAGAGACAGAGAGCCACACAAGTTTTGGTGGGTGCAGAACCACCCTAATCTTCTTTTTCATTCATTTATATATGTGTTTGAGTATTGTACATAACTAGGGTTAAGGCACAGTGACCTTTAACCCCCACAACCTCCCACTTAAAGGACAATGTGCCTTTAAGGGAGAAGAACCAGTGAGCATACTATCCAATGCCCATCAATACACGACAATACTCAAACCGCTGACTAGGTAGACTCTTCGTCAGCATATCTGCAGGGTTATCATCTGTATGAACCTTGACAAGCTCTATGCGCTTGTCCTCAAGTACCTCCCTGATGAAATGGTACCTGACCTCAATGTGTTTGGTCTTTGCATGAAAGACCGGATTCCGTGCTAGCTGAATAGCACTCATGGAATCACTATGCAATGTCGGTACACCTGTATGAATCCCCAAATCTCCCACTAGCCGATCAAGCCATATAGCCTCCTTGCAACCCTCTGTGGCTGCAACATACTCAGCCTCTGTGGTAGACAAAGCAACGCACTTCTGTGCGCGAGACATCCATGACACTGCACCACCTGCAAAGGTGAACACATAACTAGAAGTGGATCTCCTACTATCCACATGCCCTGCATAGTCTGAATCTATGTACCCAAGTACACGCATGTCTCCTTTACCAAAGCAAATGCACATCTCCTTGGTACCCTTCATGTACCTCATGATGCACTTAACTGCCTCCCAATGCCTCTTTCCTGGATTAGCCATATACCGGCTAACAACTCCCACTGCAAATGCAATGTCTGGTCTAGTAGCTATCATAGCATACATAAGACTCCCAACTGCTGATGCATAAGGAACCTTGGCCATCATGGCCCTCTCCTCATCTGATTTGGGACTATCTGTATGACTCAGTTTCACATATGGAGGCAATGGAGTACTCACTGCCTTCCCCCCCTCCATATTGAAACGCTGTAATACTTTTGTAACATACTCTTTTTGTGAAATCCAAAGGAGTTTCCTACTCCGATCACGCGTGATGCGCATACCAAGAATATGACCTGCAAATCCCAAATCCTTCATATCAAAGGCCTCATGCAACTTGGCCTTTAATGCATCTAGCTCATAAGTATTCTTGCTAGCCAATAGCATATCATCCACATATAGTGCCAGGATTATCAGGCTACTATCCTTAGCCCTTTTAGTGTAGAGGCAGTGATCAATTTCACTCCTTCTAAAACCCTGGGACCGAATGAAAGCATCAAACTTCTGATACCATTCTCTAGGTGCTTGCTTAAGACCATAGAGACTCTTTTTCAGCTTGCAAACTAAATGCTCTTTGCCCTTTTCTTCAAAGCCTTCCGGCTGCACCATGTAGATGTCCTCATGCAAATCCCCATGCAAGAAAGCTGTCTTGACATCCATTTGCATAAGCTCCATATCCTCTACTGCCACTAGTCCAAGCATGCATCTAAGTGTGGTCATCTTCACAACCGGAGAGAATATCTCATCAAAGTCCACACCCTTCTCTTGCTTGAACCCTTTAGCAACCAATCGGGCCTTGTACCTAGGCACAATATCACCTGTGACCTTCATTTTGTAGACCCATTTACATGGCAATGCTTTCTTTCCATGTGGCAAAGAAACCAAGTCCCAAGTCTTATTCTTCATAAGTGAACTCATCTCTGATTGCATAGCATACTCCCACTTGCGTTGATCCTCACGCATCATAGCCTCTTTGTAGCAAGAAGGCTCCCCGCAATCAGTAAGCATCACATAGTCTACCCCTGGAACAATCCTATCAGGCGGTCTAGACACTCTAGATGATCTTCTCAATGGCATTTCAGCTTGCTGTCCCACTTGCATATCAGCCACATTTGGCTCATCATTTCCACCAATAGATGATCCATCATCTACCCTTGATTGTATACCTGTGGGAGTACTTGGTTGTACCATTTCTTGCACATTTGGTGCATGGACAGCTTGCTGCCTATCAACATATGCAGGTGGATTCACATCCTGGAAAGTGATTCTCCTCATTTCCACATCCCTCATGGGTGCCTTATGCATCTTCTTCTCATTGAAGACCACATCATGGCTGCGTATGATCTTCTTTGCTTCTGGATCCCAGAGACGATAGCCCATCTCTCCACTTTCACCATAACCTAGAAAGATGCATTTCCTAGACTTAGGATCTAGCTTCTTTCGAAGCTCTTTTGGCACATGTGCATATGCCTCACACCCAAATATACGCAAATGAGAGTAAGAGGGCTTCTTTCCACTCCATGCCTCTTCAGGAATACCACCATCCAAACTCTTACTAGGTGATCTATTGATCACATGCACTGCAGTCTTCATTGCCTCAGCCCAAAAACCACCAGAAAGACTTGCATTGGAAAGCATGCATTGCAACCTTTCTTGAATGGTACGATTCATCTTTTCTGCAACTGGATTTTGCTCTGGAGTATGAGGGGATGTGAGCTCCCTCTTAATCCCACGTGTATCACAGAAATGCTGAAAGTCATGAGAGAGATACTCTCCACCATTGTCAGTCCGTAGGCATTTAAGCGTTCTAGCTGACTGATTCTCAACCAAGGCCAGCCATTTCTGAAATACCTGGAACACATCACTCTTCCGAGCTATAGCATAAGCCCACACTTTCCTAGTTGTATCATCAATGAATGTCACATAGTATTCAGCCCCGCCTAATGACCGTGTAGGCATGGGACCACATACGTCTGAATGCACCAAATCAAGCTTTTCAAACTCTTTCTTTCCCCTTCTTTTATGGGCTGATTTATTCTGCTTCCCATAGAGACAGTGCTCACAAAATTCAAAATCAGAGAAACTCAAATGCCACCTGCTCCCACTATGTCACATGCATAGTCATTTCCAAGATGCACACAACCTGTCTTTCCACTATCATAAGTGGAGAACCATTCCCTATGGGGAGTAACATGGAATGAAGCACCAGAATCCAAAATCCAATCCTGGGAATATGCATCATCTGAAGTGGTAAGCAACTCTGCAGATAAAGTAGACATGAAGAGAACATCATTGTCACTATCACGTGTGACTGCATTGATCTCCTCGATCTTCACTTTTCCTTTGTCCTCCCTTGGACTCTCTTCCTTTTGATTTGCACCCCAATTTGCATTCTTTTTCTTATCCTTTTGCTCTCTTTTCAGCTTGTAGCAATCCTTTTTCATATGGCCCTTCTTGCCACAATGGTAACACTCAATGTTCCGTGCCCTGGATTTGCTACGAGACTTCCCTCTTTCTTGGGACTTCCCCCTGAACTGTGATCTGCCCCTTTGCACATTTAAGGATGCATCCTGCTTGTTGCCATCCATAGACTTCCGTCTAATCTCCTCGGCCAACAAGCTACCCACAACATCATCAAATTTCAGTACTCCACCAGGTGCAGAGTTACTGACAGCTGTACGGAAGGTATCCCATGAGGATGGCAATGAACATAAGAGAAATATTGCCTTAGTCTCCGCATCAAAATTCATCTTTTGAGCCTGAAGCTGGCTGAAAATAATATTGAATTCATTCAAGTGAGAAGCAATGGAGACCCCTTCCTTCATTTGCAGCTCAAACAACCTCTTCGTGAGGTAAACTTTATTAGAGGCAGTTTCCTTCTCATAAGTGGCACACAGTTTCTTCCACAAATCTTCCGTAGTCTGCTCATTTACTACTGTGAAATAAACTGACTCTGCAAGATGAAGTCTAATAGTAGACTTTGCTAATGCATCCAACTCATTCCAATCATCCTCAGACATATCCGCAGGCTTAGCTTCAATACCTGCCAAGGGTTTAATCTGCTTCTTTTGAATAAGCACATCCCTTATCTGTTCTTTCCATAAAGAAAAGTTTGTCCCATCAAACTTTTTAATGCTGAAAAACTCCTTTTCAGGCATGGAAGAGGATGCCATGATGCAAATAAAGCAAAATCCCAAATGCTAGTGCCTGTAAGAGAGAATCACACCAAATACTAGGTGCACCCAAATGTGTATGCCACAATAGAGTGAAATATCACCAAAACTCAAAACTCAAAGCATCTGACTCATGTGCATATACTATGCATCCATATGAGCAAATCTGGCCCAAAAGAAAATGCCAATAAGTGCCAAATGACTCAAGCATAAACACTGTCCACTGGCATATGCATCAATAATGTCTCATCCAAGAGAGCATAGCACTATCAGTGCATCACCAGCAATGTGTCAAAGCTGTCCCTCAGCATAAAATAGCATCCATGTGCAAAGCGTCCATAAAAAATAGCATCCCACAAGGCAATTTGGGCCTATCAGCGCATCTAACAAGGACCGCAATGCATCCAAATGGCCTATAAATCATCCATTGCAACCTCATACCACGAATGAGCGCACACTGCTCAAATTGCAGCTAGAGTGATCTGCATAAGGTATGCTCAAGAAATCATAGTCCCACGGTAATGAGCGCTACTGAAAATAGAACCTGAGATGCCTCAAAACATGGGCGCCATTGCATAATCGGAACCAGCAAGAAAATCTGCAAATATCTCTCTTCTGCCAGAACTCCAAAATCCCAACCGATGAGTGAGAAACGGGAGTCAATACTTATCCACTGCCATGTGGCATAAATCTAAGGTTTCAAAACCTTAGAATGAAAAATGCATAACAGACAGACGAAATCGAATACACAGAGATTTATAACTCTGATAATCCTTCACCGAATCGCGCAAGAACTGACAGGTAAGGGTTTTTGGGCGTCCGGAACTCGACTTTTAGTGAGTGAAGCATTGGGATTCGATACTTGGAAGTGAATGCTCTACTTTTAGTGAGTGGAGAATTGGGAATCAATACTTGGAAGTGAAAGATTACAGATATATTTTTCTCATCACACATTTAATATTTCCTAAAAATTTCATCATCACACATTCATATCATAAAATAATACACAATGTGAAATAATGAAATGAAAATCATGAGTAAACTACACTCATGTAATAAGTAACATTGAGCATAATCAACAAAAACAACACCATAATTCAATACATCATTGTAGAAACAAAAATGACCATCATAATTAACAATGCCATGTACAATGACCATAATAATTAACAAGGCCATGTACAGGGGTCTCTTGCGATGCTTCCTATGGAATTTAATGTATAAGTGCACCATAAGACTATCACAATGGAGTGGTCTCTTGACTAGCATGTTCTTGAGTGCCAAGATCTTCAATGTGAGGACCTTGACTACCAGGGTCTTGACTAATAGGCTACTATGGAGTCTGCTTTTCCTTATCATGGTCCTCCTGCACCTCCTTACTAGTATTTGTTAGACTTGCAGGATCTTCCACTTCCTTACTAGTATCCGCTAGGGTAGTAGGCTCTTCCAACTCCTTCCTAGGATCCACTGGAGCTATCGGCTCTTCCTTATTAGGGTCCTCATGCACCTCCTTACTGGGATCCTCTTCCACTGCCTTACTATTATCCATCAGGGCTGCAGGCTCTTCCACCTCCTCCTTAGGATCTGCTGGAGTTGTTGGCTCTTCCTTATGAGGATCCTCATGCACCTCCTTACTAGGATCCACTAAAGCTTCTGGCTATTGAGGTTTTGGCTCATCATAAGACTTGTTTGCTTGACCCACCTTTTAATGGGACTTTGGGTGACTTAATGGGCTTTAATTTGTCTCTAGTTTCCACTTCTATAGCCTTCCCTTTTCCTTGCACTTCATGGATTATGACTTCCTTTGGACTTCCTGTATGGTAAGGGGAACTCCTTGACTCTTCTTTTTTATTTCCAATCCTCTTGTAACTTCAAGCGTCTTTCATCCCCAATGTAGAGCTATCAACCTCCTCTGAATCGTCATCTGATCCTGAATCATCAGTCTTTGAGTCACTGTCTTCTCTATTTTTTTGACATTTTTCTCTACAAAGAAGGTGGTGCAACTATAATATGTATCAAAGAATTTCACTTGATGGGGTATTATACTACTAAATGGGCTGAAGAAAAACCTATGTGAGATAATTCGGCCCAAACTACACCCTTTGAAATTATTCTAAGTAGATATGGATGTCCTACTGAGTTTGCTAGTGATCACTGTAAGCACTACCATGACAGTTCCCATAAACAACTGCAACAAGTTTAGTCAAGGACACCCCGCTCTCAATGTGAGATTTCAAGGCTAATCTATTGCCCAAATATTGCTCCTATTGGATCCCGAGCTCAGGTGGATGTACATGTAAGGCACGTTGATATTAGCACATAGATATCCCCCCTTTGACTCAGGGGACAGAGAAATGTCGACCCGTTGGAAGTTTTTATCAGAGAAATCTTAGGAGTAGAGTAGATCTTCACAATGAGTACACACTCAGGTACTTTTGGAATGGATCTGAGCACTAGTAGGAGCGACTCCCTGTTGCCCTTTATTTTTTACAGAAGAAGAGTGGGTTGATGTGCCCACGCATGCAATATGGTTCCAAAAAGCATTTTTGAATGAGAATTGTGAACCTCTTCGAGAAGTGAGTGGGCCTCTAGTGCCTTTTACAATGAAAATTTGAGGCTAGCATACAAACAACAGTGTGCTTTTGTAGAATAAAGAGGTGTTATTGCACATCACTTAATCAACAATCCGCCCTAGACCATGTCTCAAGTGCCCTCATACTTTGCCCAACTTCTCTGATGGGTGGAACAGTTGCTTCGGAATGTGTTAATAGAGGAAGAGATATATATTAATCATATTAAGAATATTTTCTAGCCATTTTACCCGAAGTGGATTTGACCCAATCGCAGGGTTGATGTCAATATATTACCATGGTTGAATGCCAAGCATGAGAGCTTGGCCAGTTGGTGCGTGGATGGATTGATGTATGGGACTTGGCCCCAAAATTCTTGGCATTTTGACATTTGTGGCATATATCCGTGGCCACGTTGAATCCCCAACCTCCCAGTGTGAAGCCAAGTGGGAGATACCGAGAGTGTCCCCATGCAACATTGACTTGACTTTTGCTAACAGGACTACCCCACCATAGCCTCAAGTTTTGACTCTAAAAAGAAAGGCCCCTCTAACTAAGCAGCCACATGAGGAGCATCAGTAGCACCGACCGAGCCAAGCCCTGCGCAGACAGGCTCCCAACTGAGGACGCACAATCAGTGGTACTCTGCCCTTCCAACAATGACTAGAGTGGGTTGTTGGAGGCAAGTTGTTAGGACACATCTCATGTTAAGCAGAGATAAGTGTTAACCTATGGTTAAAAGGAGGCTCGGGTTTAGAACTTGACACAGGAGAGCAGCACATGTAAGAAGTGGTGGAAGGTTTTGATCGGTGCCAATCTACAAGGCGGTGTGCCTCCATAGACTCAAGAGAAACATAGAGGACAGATAAAAGTGGCCAATGGTGGACCATCCACCTAGTTAGAAAGGAATAGGATAGAAGGCGGTGAGCTTGCCCTTACCTACTTATAGGTAGAAATGGGAACTATGTGGGTTCAATATAAGACAAAGCATAGCATAGAGATAGGTCCAAGAGAGTCAAGTAAGGCTACTAGCTAATAGAGCTTCAAGCCTAAGTCAAGGCAAGTGAAGGTGAGTCTAATGGAACTGTTATCACAAGTTTGTGCAGCTACGAGCTATTGCATAATAGATGCGTCTCCTTTAATACAAATAGTAATGGCATGTTTTCATTTTTATATCTCTTATGCTCAAGTTCTTCATGTACCTATCCTCATAGTTTGCCCACTACCCCATGCTGGATTTACACTGAAACTTAATTTCACTCACCTTGCGTTGAGTAGTGAACTTACATAGCAACCTATGGATTGCAAGAGAGGGCATCTTCCCTCACAAGTGCACACACAATCACACATAGCTCAGTCACACTATGTAGATAGTTAGTTGACTCAAAAGATAGTAAAAAAGAGTGTCAACATAGATCAATCCTTAGCATGAGGATATTTGATCATTAGTTCAGTCCTACCATAATGCGGTTGATATTATCAAAACTTTCCCATGGACAAAATTAGGAAATGATAGTGTTTAAGCATGCATTCAATTATTTTTTAATAGTCCACAATTGATATAGCTTTGTGGTGTCGTCCAAGGCTACCAATTTATCCAGACAACATTCCTATATGTCATTTTAGCATTCGATACCTCAATGCTTTTGGGAAATCTCATGCATTTTCTTTGGCAATCAACATATTACGACCTCTTACAATTTTCTTTAGCATATAGGACATTCAAGTGATTAAGCCTTTCCCATGGAGTCTACCACAACATCCCACTGTCATACCTTTTCAAGTTTATGGGATATTACCCATAAAGCAAGGTCTCTTATTTGCAAGCACCATACTTTCTCCCTATCCCTTGATGTTAAGAATGTACCATACTTGTACAGACCCTAACCCTAATGAGTGTATATATTTCACTTTCTTTGGAACACAATTCAATGTAAAATGAGTCATCTCTTCTACTCTCTCTCTCTCTCTCTCTCTCTCTCTCTCTCTCTCTCTCTCTCTCTCTCTCTCTCTCTCTCTCTCTCTCTCTCTCTCTCTGTCTATCTATCTATCTATCTATCTATCTATTTCTTGCTCCCTCCCTCCCTCCCCGCTTGATCCTCCAAACCCACAAGGACGAGTGGATGTTTCCATAGTACATACTTGAGTGGGAAAGTAGAGGCATAGGTCAGGGAAGCTTGCTAGGGCTTTATATAGAGTGAACAATCTTGTCGGGCATAGGGGTAGGGCATAGTAAGATAGGTAGGATTGGAAAGAAATTGCATTTGAACTATAGCCAAGGTGGATGCAACAAGAGATTTAAACATAAGTGGTAGGCTAAGAAGCATTAACCATGTAGTCTTCCACAATGGGGTCCTCCCTAGTGTACTCACTGCATCTTTTTTATTCCCTTCAAGTAGTAGTAGTCACCAATGTGATCACTGATGGCCTAAGCATTTGCAAAAGCAAAAATATTCCTTACTACTAGGGCTTTCCAAATTCAAATGTCCCATTGGCATTCAAAACACCAAGTCATCCTATTCTTGGCCTTCTTGAGTTTCTAGACTTGAGCTAAGCCACCTTGTCACCTTTGGTTCTTTATTGGCATAGCTCCTCCATCTCCTTCTTGAGTTGAGTGACCTCTTCAATGGGGTGGATGCCACTAGGGTTTTCCAACCATGAGGGAGACTCTTGTTTAGATATAATGTGGATGCCACTAGGGTTTCCCAACCATGAGGGAGACTCTCATTTAGATATAATGTGGGCATTCTTCACCTAGGTGGCCATTTCTTAGAGTTGCTGATCGCAGCATTTTGGGGAAACGTCTCCTACATCATGATCCACCATTTGATGAGTACCATTGGGGATAGCTGAGCTACAAGAACTTTGACTCTTGTGACCAACTCTGTCATAGTCTCTATTGGGCCCATCTTGAGAGGATTGGGTTCCTGCATAATAAGGTCAAAGAAGTTTCCTGATTGGGCTGTCCTAAAGAAATATTCTTTGAGACCATCCCAAGTGAGGAAGTGTCTGGGTGGCACCTTCCTCTAGAGGGAAAGTGTACAAGATAAGAATCCTCCCATTCCACTCCCTTGGAGAACCCAGAGCATGATCATTGGCATCCTTTGAGCATGCCTCAAATTTTTAATCTATACATGTGCCTTTGGATGAGACGGTGTGTTGTCTCTATTGATTGCATGATCAATGAATTGATGCTTCAGGTGGGTCACCTCAAACTAAGGCTACATTCAATGGCTCGGTTATATGAATCTAGTTGACATAGTGTTTCATTTTGCTAACTATATTTTGAGCTAAGGCTACACTAAAAATTTTAAAAGAAAAAAATTCCACCCTTCAAGACCTTAGGATAGTGCCACTTCGAGAAAGAGGCATAAATAATGCACGATTCAAAATATTTGGACTTTCTCTCTTCCTTTGAACTTTTTCCAGAATCTTCATCTCCACATGAAATTGGTATAAAATTGCATAATTTTTGTGATTTTGTCCACATAAAAACGATCCAATAAACATACCAAAAAAAGTGGTAACTCACAATTTGTTGCAAGAGACCATACAAATACATATTTGCATAGAGTTCAATAAAGTGTATGGAAATGAACGAGATATGGGTGCCACTTTCACCAAAGGAAGACATTTTACATCATTCAAGAGTTTTGAAAATTATCAAATGAGAGGGTGGTGTATCATACACCTTGCAATATTGAATATATCCATCCTACAAGTTGTCTCACATTGAATCATGAGAGAGATATTGCATCATTATCAAATGGATTTACTCTACTCATATGATATTTAATATGTGACAAGCTAGTATATAATACTCTAGCCACACCTTAATTTTGATTTTGTCCTGTTATTGTAAGAAGCATGGATATGCCTAAAGAACATAATTGTTTCCATTAGTGCCTCTATTACTCAAAATGCTCAACGATATGGCCTCCTATTCATCTTTTGAGACTTACATCATGCAAAGCTTTTTACGGCAAACCCTCATTAAAGTGAATTTTAAAGAAATGGTGAGCAATAAATTTATTTATCATAGTTGATGTATTGTGAGTAAAAATACGTGTTTTTTGCTCATCCAAAGAAGGTAGCAAGCCCAAAGTATAACATCGAGGGTTTTATAAATATTGGTGGGATCTTAGACATGGAGTGGATCATAATGAAAAATAGCAAGTTTGAATTGTGAACCAATTACCAAAAGTATTTATTGTAGCTATTCATAGATCTCACAAGCTTTTTGCATATCCCTAATGTTTTGAATGCTCTTAAAACTATATGGTAGGGATTTCTAAGAGGTGAAAGGAGCAAAAGCATTTAAAATGTGCAAGGATTGGCAAGAACCAAAAGTGGTGAGAGTACTGCAAATCCGCAAGGATTAACAAGAGGAAAACTTGAGGCAAGAGAAGTGGAAATCCACAAGCACTAACTCATAGGGGTGGGAAACTTCAGAGTGAATTGGTCTAATGCAGTCATACCTTTACCTAGGAGAGGACTGAAAAGGCAGCAAGTTCCATGAGCAAACTGAAGTGACAAAAATAAAGGGAAGGCTAGGAGTTTAATCATCAAGAAGAGAAAAAGAATTGAAAGTGAATGCATTGCATAAATCTAATCTCTTTGATGTCTTTGAGGGAGTAAAAGACTTGCACCCTTTCGAGGATGAGGGGTACATATGGGACCTAGATTATGTTTTAGTACTATCAATGATCGAACGTATTTGTTCAATAATCAAAGAAAGATTGACAAACAATTTTCTCAAGAAGATTATGAGGATGCAAGAGCATAGAAAATTTTTCAACAACCAACATCACTTTGCATCCCATGTGTTTCCACAGGTCTCTAATCATGATCCTTCATTGAAAGATGTCAATTCCACAAGGCGTGAAGACTTCTTTCAATTGAGGACATCAAGAATAGCCATATGGTTTGTGAAGTACTTTGTATGAGACAAGATACAAGCATGATGAGCAACAGAATTGCATGTTGTCTTGCATAGATTCTTAGAGAGATGCAAGTTTGCACCTAATGATGGACATCTTTGTGAAGCATGTAGACTTGCAATGGAGGAAGTAATGGGAACAAAAACTATCTATGGAAGAATATACAAGAAAGATTTCAAGGGAGAGGCATTCCGAGACAAGGATATATTCAAATGCTTGATTGAGGTATGCAATGCATATGAAATAGGAAAGATCACTCATGAGGCATTACAATTGCTTATGAGAAAGACGCATTCGATTTAAAAGACATTGTTAATCATAAGGTGGCTTAAGATTTGTGCTCGATGAAATTGTAAGGAAGGTGTGCTCCATGATTCTACAAAGGCAAGGATGGATGAGCTAGGCACACAAACTTCATAGGGCATTGTGACAAAGGCATAACAGTTTAAAAAGCCTACTCTTGACTTTTCTCTCTAATTTTATCCATTATTGCATTAGGATTTGTCCATGCTTTCTCATTGTGATAGAAACCTTT
Organism: Dipteris shenzhenensis; assembly: GCF_047967505.1. Taxonomy (NCBI): domain Eukaryota; kingdom Viridiplantae; phylum Streptophyta; class Polypodiopsida; order Gleicheniales; family Dipteridaceae; genus Dipteris; species Dipteris shenzhenensis. The sequence continues at coordinate 24,149,372 of NC_141627.1, forward strand.
GTAATACATTACTAAATTATTTACTTCCAATGGTGCATCTTCTGGTTATAATTATAGGATAGAAATGAGTTTTTATTTGTGTTATTTTGATATTTTATTAAATTAGGTGATTATTTAGATAAATTCTTTGGCCCTCTAACCCTCTCAAATAATTTGATATAAATTGCATTTATAATTTATATTTGAACGTATCCTAGAAATACATCTGCTATTCAAAAGAAAACTTATATACAAGAGGTTTAGGGTTAAGTCCCATATACATCATATACCACTCTAGTTAGACGTACTAACCTATGTACATAGTTTTACATTGTTACATGAGACTGCAATTTTTGAGTATCATAATTGTACTATCCTTTGGGTTAAAGGTCTCATATATGTTCTTTGGACCAATGCCTTGGTAGATAGTTTGCCTACTAATATTCATAGCAACGAAATATAGATCAAATTTATTTCTCTTCTAATGCCAAATGAATTATAGATCTTCACTTGGTTTGACAATGCCACGGATAGGTGGTGCTATGATTATATAAATGATCTAGTTAGGTATGAACCATGCAAAGTGGGACTTAGGGGTACTTGAACTGTGAGAGATTTCTATGAGAGATTTGAGAACCCCTTTGACTTATTCCAAAGGGCTCATTTAAGAGAATGGATGGAGCATCTCATTGATTAAGTCACCACAATGAAGGGGTGTTCAAATGGTCGGGTGATTGCCCCACTTGCGAGCCCCCAAACGACAACCTACGAGAAAGCCACTTGAACTAGGAAAGGGTTTGAGAGGGATGTCAAGCAAGCACGAGATGTAGGATTACCACACTAACTATATGGATGGCCCAACCATGTGGGCTCCTTGCCCTGCTTAAGAGCAAGCTTGAGGCTAAAGATGAGCCTAGCAAAGGAGCTAATCATGTAGGCTTGTGGGCTGGCCAACATATTGACTTTAATAAGCAAGTCGACCAAGTACAAATGGAGGTTGATTGGCCCTTATCAAGTATACTGCTATGCACACCATCTATAGCAAGATCTTGAGTGTAAACACTTTTGTAATTCCATGGTGGAGGTTAGATTTGTAAGAAGCTAGCCCCATCAAATCTAACATGATAACAAAGATCCATTTTAATCATGCTTACATTTTCTAGTATCGGTGCCTTGTTGCTTATAAATATTTTAATCATTCTAGAGGCCTAGAGAGAGGGCTTATGCCAAGCAAATGAGATCCTTGACACTCTAGACAAGACAATTCTATCAAATTAGAGTCCCTCTCACAGTCCAATACCTTGCTTACCACTACGAGTTGGGAGAGGATGGATGCTTCGATGAATGCCCTCACTAGCATTCTTTAGTACAAGTTCTAGCAAGGCTATAGCTAGAACCTCTCATCTTACACAAAGATCTCAAGAATCATCACTTGTTTGACTTGCTTCAATGGCACAGTTGAAGTACTGAACAGGTTGGAAATTGTTGATGTCTATCAGAGGGAACTTGCTCTAGTTATTGGAGGACTCTCCACTCATAGATGTGCAATGGGACCTTGGAGACTGGCCCTACCCTGCCAAAGCTAGGCAATTTGTGCCGGCTATGCAAGCGCCATTCTTTTTATCCAACACTTGCATTGGCACACAATTCCAACTCGCAACTTCCTCTTGGACTCCCCCATAGAAGAGGCATTGGCTTCAACACTAGGTATTCTACGTAGTCCTCTCTACGGTATAGCCTTTTGTGGACCAATCATCACTCACAAAAAATCTCTACTACTTCTGGCTGGTATAGTGAGCAAAGCCCCTCAATTTGGTTCAGTTCAAAAAACATAAACTCTGGCCCTTAGGAATTCAGTGCATCAATTTTCTATGGATGTGAGTGGTAACAGCTTTTGGAAGTGAAAACCTCAAAGGTATAGAACACAAATATCTTGAAGAAATCTATTCAAAAAATATTAAGCCACTTCACAATAAGGTATATCAACAATTACAACTACGCAAGATGCTTGAGTGACTTTTCCACCCAACTCAACACATGCAGTTTAAAAATAAACGAATACTTTCTGGAGGTGAAGTGGCATCCCCACTTTATCAGAAAAAATGAACTTCTTATGCTTCGATTTCTGCGAAATGGATTGAGACCAGCTCTGACCACCTTTGCAACCAAAGCACACGTCAGCATGAGCATTATTGCAACACAGTTCTCGTAAAGAGGCTTATGGGAAAAGAAAATCCTATGTTTGGGCTCACTCCTTCCCCACATTCAAGTATCTCCCCCAGGACCTTTTTAACCCTATTCTAATCGTGTAGGGCCCACCTGTGCTTCTCTGACATTTAGATAGGTTACACCTTTACTGCTGGCTTGCTTTCAAAGTCTGAGGCCACTGCAGAAGCAGTTTCTGCTGCCTGAGTTAATCCTTTACCCTCAAGCTCCCTCAAGAATACCTCAATTTCACTTTGACCAATTCTGTATGGTGAATGGGACACAGATGGAAAAGATCGGGAAATGACATCGTCCTTGTATTCAAGTAAGGCTTTGTTGATTGCACTCCCAATCTGTCCATATTGTTTGCAAAACTTGGGTGTCACCTGGAAGACAAAAGTAGAGATTGTGAATGTTCCTTTTGGATGAAAGCCTAATCCAAAATTTTGCATGTATTTGACAATTTGACTCACTTTGGCGTGATGTGGATGCTGCATCATACCAAGTAGATCATGGTACACCAAAACCTGGAAAGGAAAGACAGAAACTAATCAGTTTAGAGCCCTTACAGAAAGACGAAGCTGTCAAGCTCGTTAGCTTTCTCTTCATCGGTGTCACATATGCGCTAAAGTGGACATATACGGGCACCATAAAATAAAGAACAAAAGATGAGCAGCAAAAAGGATGTTCTCCATTTACATCTTATCTCAAAGATGGTATATATGTAATTATCTGAAAAAGCATCTGGATCCTTTAGATTAGTTGACTTTCAAGTTGCTCAACAGAGCCTTATCAGTGTTTACACTTGTATGAAGCTTTTTGGAAACTGGAGCCAACTAAAATCCTGAACTGAATCAATTTTTAGTCAAAAAGGGGGGAGAAGAGAACCTCCATGAAAGCGCTGTTAACAGTCAGATGTAAAATGCTGAGCTGTACCTTCACTAAGGCCTAGGTAGCACCAATCAAGAAGAAATACTTTTCTTTTTGCATGTGCCTGCCTCTGACGATCCTGGAATGACTGGTGAGGAGCAAATCCTAAAAAGAGACAACAGTATCCTGCCCGTTGCAATCATCTTTCTGACTGCTCCTGTATGATGGGTTAAAAAGATCAACATGCGATGACCATCAGATCTGCTAGAGCTTCCTACACGTTCATCATTTGTTGGAGATGAGAAGAATGCTTCCTGGAATGGGTGACGATGAGGTACCACCAGATTTTGGGGTCCTGTGATCCCTTCTTCTCAAACTCTTGCAAATTCGCCCTTTTCCTCCAACTCCTAGTCTACTGTTGTGTCGGAAGAGGATTCGGAACCCTCTCTAAGCTGTCCCCTTTACACATCACCTCAAAAAACGTTTCTGGATAACAGAAAATTTTGTACTTATGTCAGAGAAACTATGCAGAAAATGAGTGAGCTTTGTTTCCTTAAAACTGCATTTCATTGAATTTGAAAAATGTTCCATGTCTAAGACCATTTCATGGTCAATGAAACAAGATGGGCTTTATCAGTACTGACCTTAGGCCGTCAAGTGTGTTTCATTGAATTTAAATGTTTCGAATGTGTTGCATATCTAGACATATTTTATAGTCAATCAAACATGACACACTTTACATGTACTTAACTAGGTTGCAGAGTCTTCTATCTACATGTGCTTATGTAAGTCATCGAGTCTTCTCTTTGCATTGGTTTGCAGGACTCCATGCTCTTTTACAATGGCAGCCATGCTCAGGCTCTAGGGTGTTCAAGCTCAACGATTCACGCATGCAAGGCATTTCTGCAACGGCGATTGCTGTCATTGCTGTAGCCCATGGTCTCTCCACCATTGTCTGCTGTTGCCATCACACTAGCTCACCTCCTTCCTAAGCTACCCACGGCCGATATTAAGGCCTGCACTTCAAAGTACACAGCTCTGCACAGCCTACATACAGCCTGGCACAGCCTATGCCTAGCCTATGCACTATCAAAGAGACCAAGGCTTCAGCCTACTTCTTAACAGCAGGTCCTGGAACTCCTCGCAGGAGTCCCATTCGCCCTGTTCCAAAGTCTCTCACATGTGGACCTCCTGCTCTGCTTAGACGGTGCTTACTTTTGTGTTTCCACTTAATGTCCGCCAATGCAACCATTGAGGGAACCAGGCCTTCCTTCTAGGGCACCAGCTAGGCAAAGGTCTCGTCGAGCTACCTGGCTCACATCTTTGCTTACATCTGTACAAGTTCTTCTTGAGTCTTGTCTTTACTTTCATCTGGCTCAGAAGAGTTTTTGGATTTTGTGCATTAATGACAAAGGTAAGGCCTTCATTTAGGTCTCCAGACATTGGCGGTTTTGAGACGTACAGCCTATTAAGGCAAAGCAAGGAGGAAGTATTGAAATTAAGTGTTTCTCGCCTCTAGGGATACCTTTGAAGGTCTAATTACGTCTATTTCTTGCTGACGAATTAGGACTTGCTGTTCCAAAAAATTAGCTAACACTGATGATTCCAGCTTCTCCTAAGATCCACAATCGATGTGGCTATCATGCTGATCTAAAACATGTAAAACTTTGTCAAAACAAGCTGACCCAGCTGTCTCGAGCTGCCTGGACTCTCAGAATCTTTCATGCTTTGAAAACATGAGCTGAATGTTTCTGAATTGTCTTGCCCACATGGAAAAAACAGCTGAAACCCTAATATCTAAACATTTCTATTCTGAGAAAGGTGATTGTCGGCTCAAACCATCTCCAGGGTGACCTGAACAGCAACATTGCGAAGTCCCCCCATGCTCACTAAACTTGACAATTGGGCTGTCTTGGAACTTTCTCGATAGGGAAGGCCTTGTCATGTAGATCTATCTACTCTCCAAACAGCATGTACCTTGCTAGACAAAATCCTGCTTGCGCTTGACATAAGCAGAGGGAAATTTAGTCCTCTTCCTTCTAAAATTGTAGCTCTGAAACAAATGTTCCCTTCGCTCATGTTTCATTTCTCTTATGCATCAGAAGCTAGCTGAAAACCTGAACTAAAATAAGTCTACTGTATAAACAACAGAGAGGAGAGAAGAGAGTGCATCCACCACATGCTCTTGACGCATCCCCCTCCCTTCCCCCCGCCCCCCCCGCCCCCCCCCCAACCCCCCCCACACACACACACCATGCAAAGGTGGTAGTGAACTACTGCCAATGTGCAGAATACAATAAAGTACCTGGCAGAGGCACATAATGCTAATAGAAACAAGACTGAATTGGTATAGTTAGATTCTTTCCCCCCAAAAAAAGAACCTTCTACTATATGCTTGGAAAAAAAACAAAATCAGCTTCAGTGACACACTGACAAGAAAAGCAAACCAGCTACCTTGCAGCCTGCTTCTCCGGGTCTCAACTCAGTACCTATGATAAACCAGTAGCTGATGCAAGCAACCAGTGCCATGGAGTATACAGCCAACGGAGTCCTCATACCTTGCCCTTAGATTGCAGGCAAGGTGTATATAGTGTCTAGCAATATGTTGGCAAGAGTGGCAATAGGTCAGATCTGTTGCCCCGCTCATCATCAGGCTGCACCGTGCTACCCAGATGTTCTAGCAATTGATGAGCAGTGCCAAATGGCATTGAGTAATGAAAGTAATACCATGTACCTGTTTCTTTCCTTCGTATGGACATTGGCAATGGTCTCCTAGATGTTGTCCTCCATAAAATTTGATCAATAAGAAGTGGAGGTATCATATTTATGGATCTGAAATTCACAATAAAAACAATGTCGTATTTCCTGTCTTACATTAAATCTTTTAATGTTCCTATTGATTATCTTGAGGGAAAGAAAATGTTGCTGCACATGCACTTTCACGGTGCTTGTTCTCTAATGGCTTGCTTTACTCCTCCCCCCTCCATATAAGAGAGTTGCAAGCATTGTACACCTTTTGCTCTTTGACGCATAGTGAGCAATAGTCTCGTTGCTAGGAACATTCAAGATGTCATCATCAGTAAATACCTAGGATTCTGAAAGTTAGCATGTGGGTATACCTAAGAATCCAAAACATTCTAAGACTTTGAGAACTGAAAAATATCCAAAAATTTCCCACAGGTATCACAGCCCTTTCCATATCATCCGAAAAAATAATGATGCAGCATATGAGTTAGAACTCTTCCAATGTCAATGTTCATCCATTTTTTCACGTGAGTAGACTCAAAGGGAAGGCTGGAGATGAAGATAGTTTAGTATCTAATAAAGTTGGAATATTTAATCTATGTTCCATACTCAAGAATAGAGTCATCACTGAGTATTATATCAAGGGGAAAGATAGGCCTGATGAAGATTCAACTTGGGAGAGGATTACTGACGCAAAGAAAAGCTTTATTTGCTCTATTTCTGAAGATGTTCACCTCTAGTTAAGCCAAATCAGCTACTGACTCACCTATGGGTCAAGAGAGACCCTAGTGGGTGGAGTCACTAGGTTAGGAAGGGTAATCCTAAATTCTATGGCTGTGGATTGTCGCATAGGAGGATCAGTATTGGGACACACTGATCAATACTTGGACAGTGCAGTGGATCCTGCTAGAGACATGGCAGTCCTGGCAAGCTAGGTCGATGCATCCTCAATATATGGAGCTTCCATGATCTGAGACCCAGATCTACTGATCTAGAGTTGTCTTCCCTGTGACCTCCGGCAATTGTGGGTGAGCTAATGGCTCTATAGTTGGGTGGTGAATTCCAGATTGTGCACTCATTGGTTTGGTTCCTAGCTTATCGTTTGGTGAAGATGATCTTGGTAGCGGACTCAAGGTAGGGGTCATCTCACACAAGCATCTATGGCATCCCCACTGTCCGCATGAGCACCCAAAGACCAAACATCTTTCATCAAAGGTATTATCAATGTTTCTTAAAGAATTTGACATCATCCAAAAAAATTCCAATTTCTCCCTTCAACAACGTGTGTATTCAGAGATGCAACAATAGATGATAGCACTCAATTCAGGTTTTGTTTCTCTGTCATGGATGATAGAAGTGTTGATTAATAGGGGAAGAAAGAACCTGGCCACTGCAGTTGGGTCCTGCCCCAATGCCAATTGTCGGAATGGTTAGTGCAGAAGTAATTGCAGCGGCCACTGGAGGTGGAATACACTCCAAAACCACACTAAAACAACCAGCTTCTTGCAATGCCAATGCATTCTCAACAACCTGAAAAATCACCAAATACCACACAAAAAAGTACTCATCTCGATCACTCCATACCATTTGGAGAATTACAAAAGCATATGGCAACAAAAGCATAAAATAGTACTCATCTTAATCACTCCATACCATTTCGAGAATTACAAAAGCATATGGCAACAAATTACCGTGATGGCACTAGAAGAAGTTTGACCTTGCGGTCGAAATCCACCCAATGCACTTATTGCTTGTGGAGTTAGACCAACATGCCCCATTACCGCAATGCCAGCCTCAACAATTGCTTTAGCAGCAGCTACACGAGAACCATATCCTCCTTCAAGCTTCACTGCATCCATTCCACCCTCCTTAAGCATCCGTGTTGCACTTTCCACAGCCTGCCCTATACATAGAAGGAAGACATCAATGCTGTAGGAGTAAAACCAAGTGCAAAGCATCCTCCAATGCAATACAAAACAAATGAAATTCCAATAATGCCAAAAAGCTCATTTGCATCCTCCAATGCAAATATGGTACAAAGTAAATTACAACAGAAGATGACTGTAATTGTATGCATGCTGAAGTACACAACCCTCCATTTCTGTGATTTGATAGGCCAAGAGATAGGAAAGTTATGCCTATTATCCTTTCAATCTACATGTACGTGATCCCTAATGAAGATGTGGAAACCATATAGCAAGAATAAGACCTCCTCATTAAATCCCATACCGGATGGTCCCTGTGGTTTCACCCGCTGCTGCCTATAAACTCTGCCATCACCTGCCTGCATATGCCTTCCCTCACCTCGGCACCCCCCTTGCTCCCTTTCATATGCCCAGGACAGTCACAACCTGTATTGTTTCCCTCCCTCTGTTGGTTGGTGTGACCACCTGCTGCAACCATCATGCCCTCTTCCATGACTTTCGCTAGCCTGTTGTGCACCACCTAAGACCTCCGCAGGTGAGGAGGAGCGTACTCTTGAGTGCATTAATGCATGGCTGAACTGATTGCAGGTACACTTCTCCTTCACTCCATTTTTCCGATGCAATTAAGATTCAAATTGCACAAGGGATGTTGAAAGGCAAAGCATTAACTTGGTGGCGTGAGTTAAAGGACAACATGGGCTGACTTCGAACTTCAAAGAAGAATTCCTTCACCTAAAGATGAATTTGACAAGTTCACCAACCTAAACATGGAAAAAACGCCATGCAAATTATAATGGTTTAGAGATCTGCAAAAACGCCATGCAAATTATAATGGTTTAGAGATCTGCAATCCAAATGTTCATACTTTAAACCTATTACGTATATTCTTTATAAATGGTTTGGCGAAAGAGCATAAGCTACAGATGAAGAACAACCGTAGTATAAACCTGGATGATGATGTTAGATATACAAAAATCCATTCACAGAAATCTCAGCCTACCATAGGTTCTTAGCAAAGAACTTTGGAATAGGTGATTCCGTCATGCAAGGGCTACGCAGACTCGAGCCCAGAGTTCTACACAAACTCCAGCTGAGGCGACTACAAAGCGAGTTAAGAAACCCTTTAGTATGTTAAGGACGTTCGTTGCTTCCTTTGCGGACAAAAGGGGCACATGCGCATGCAATGCCCAAGTTGAAGAACAAGTCAGAGAATGCCACTTTGACTAAGGTCAAAGGTAACACTATCTCTTTTGTGCATACCATAACCTTAGATCAAACTCTTTGCAAGAAGATTTTGAAAAAGAGCAGGAAAAAGGAACTTTCTATTAATGCTTGGAAAAATCAAGCATACAAGTCAGCTATCTCGAAAGCGCCGACCAAGGGAAAAACAAAAGCTTGGCAAAAGGAGAAACCCAGCTTGCTTCTCGAGAACCCAACTCATTGCCTAGGGTATCTCAAGGATAGGGGCTAACAACCAAGGGCAGGGACTATACAACCAGCAAATCTCTCGCGACGTGAAAATTATAAAGTGCCTGCAAGCCATGCCTTGCAGAACTGCTCCCGCCTCTCGGCAGTCGCTCTAGAATCTAATGAGCCGTGCTCCCACGTAGCGTGGATATCTTGCCAGATAGCAACAAGAGTGGCCGCTGGTGGAACATGGTGCGTACCCATAACTAGGCTGCAATGCACAACACATATGTTCCACGCCGTGATACTAGCCACTGTCTCCCACACACCGTCCTCACAAGAAGCAAGAGGACACTACTGAGATGGAAGGGTTGCCTCATGCAGCTCAATCCAACGAATGCTCTAACTATGTATTCTGTAAGCTAGGGAGACCCCGTCGATGTGGAAGGAATACCCCCCCTCTGTCAACCAGGCAACGATGAATACTCTGCAGCCGATGTGCCCAGAGATGTGGTTGGGTTCCTTTCGGATCATGGCTGGGTTACAGCCACCAAATGAAATCACGATGAATACTTTGCAACTTGGCCACGATCTAAAAGGAATCCAGCCACATCTCTAGGTGCTCACGAAGCTCCAAAGGTAGTAAGAGATCGTCCCGAGGACACCACTCATGCAGCGCTGGCAGCACCCGTCCACCTGCATCTGCTCCAGCTAGGGGCCTATGGCTAGAGAGAGAGAGAAGGAAGAGAGAGAGAGAGCCTCACCCGTGAAGCCACTGATAAACACCTGCTCCCTGCATAGAAAGCTGAGATCCCCCGGATCCATCAGTCTAAAAAGCCCAAGGTACGCATGGTGCCCTCCAATAAGGACCACTCTAGGAGAAGGATAGCTAGAGGCTAAGACTCCTCTCGGTCCCAGTCTACCGCCTCACAAAATGTGAAGATGTAGTCTAGGATACTGCACTCCTGAACAAAACCGATCTACGTATCGTAAATGATATCGAAGAGGTGAGGACGCAGCCGCAAGATCAAGACCTTGGCTAAGATCTTGTATGCGATGCCCAGAAGGGTGATTGGTCTCCACTGGCAGATGTTTGACATGTCTCCCCCCTTCGGGATCAATCAAATCCAGCCCTGACTGCCACGCCAGAGCTTTGTGACCTAGAGATTGAGCCTCGCATTCTCGTAATGGTCACTAAGCAACTGGGATCCTAGGCCCTGCTCTCTAAGTCGCTCTATGGGTGCTAGCTCTTGTCACAGGTCTCTCTCCCACTCCTGAAGAGCGTGTCTCTATTAAACGGCCTGAGACTGTAATTTGTGCTGCTCCTCTAGATCACCTCAGCCACCAAGGAGGCCCATCCCTCTCTGAGCCCATCCTCTAGCTACTGCCAAATCTCTGCTACTACCTATTGCACCTCCTCATTCTAGAGAAGGTCTAGGATGAGAAGCCCCCTTTGAGGGGTTTCTCTACGAGGCTGCTCTAGGCGGAGCACAACCGGAGAGTGGTTTCACATCGTGGTACCTGCCAAAATTCCGGTGCAACCTCTCCTACATCTTTCTCCTCCTCCTTGGAATTGTTAAGCGATCGAAGCTCCATGGCCCTGATTTCTAGCTGTGGATCATCACCAAGGCAAGATGGTGTAATGTGATGAAGCAACGGCTACAGAGAGGCCGGTTGCGTTCCATCAAGAAAATTTCAAGATGTGAGAAGCAGCAGCATGCAACGCCCAATCCCCAACATAGAACCTATCCAAGCGCTCCAACAGACCGTCGTGTCTCCTCTGTCCGAAAGAAAAGAGAAGGCTTCCTAGGATCCTGGTGAACTCCACCTCTCTCATCGGATCTCTGCCGCTAACCGCAAAGATGAACTGCTCCCAAGTGCTCCTCTTTACTGCCAACATGCAATGAAGGGGGCAGGGGCACAATTGGTGAAGGGCCAGAGATGGCAGAAAAGTTGAAGAGGATAGGGGAGAGGAAGGAGGAGGGAGGAAGATAGGAGGGAAAGGGGTAGGGGGAGAGGAAGAGAGAGAAAAGGGGTGAGGGGAAGAGAGATAGAGAGAGAGATTGGGAGAGAGGGTAGGCAGCACGTAGGAGGAAGGAGGTTAGGAGTAGATAAGATTAGATGTCACATCAAAAAGTGTACAAATAGGGGTGGATGGGGGCTTATATAGTCCCTCCACATTTCCTACCTAAGAGGCCTTTAAAGGTCCTCTAAATTGCCTCTTTTTCCCCTTCATTACAGCCATCCCTTCCCATAGAATTTTCCCTCAAAATTTTGCATGGCTGTCCAAAAAGTGCAGCAAACAGCAACTACTAATCAGCCCGGTAGGAGATAGGGGCCATCATGGACAATGTTTTCTGGCTGCCATGAATTTTCATCCTTAGGAAGTCCCCGCCACTTGATAAGATACTCTATGTAGACCTCGTTTCGGAGTACATGGTCTCTGAAACCCACGATGCGCTCCGGAACATAGAGGATGTGACCCTCCTCATCCATAGGTGGCAACTCAGGAAGAACATGGACATGCTGTCCCACATGTGGTTTCAACAAAGACACATGGAAAACATCATGGATATTGGAGGTATTGGGTAGCTCCAACTAATATGCTACCTCTCCAACCTTGCGGATGATCCTGTAAGGACCGTAATACCTATGAGCAAGCTTTGTGTTGGTATTACCTTTCAGTGAGGCATAACGGTTCTTATGGAGACGCAAATGCACATTATCTCCCTCTTTGAAAGACAAATATCTCCTGCGTTCATCTACATATTTCTTTTGCTCGTCTTGGGCATCCTGCATATTCTTTTTTGCCAACTGCAGAAGGGCATCCATCCTCTCCAAGTCATTCTGTGCTTGCTGATTTTTCACAGCCATGTCAGCAATTGAAGAAGGCATCCTGACCTTGCATCCGTACATTGCCTCAAACAGGCTCATGCCAATGGAATGCTTAGTACTGTTGTTGCAAAATTCAGCTAGTGCCAACCATTTATCCCAAGACTTCTGAGTATCATGACAAAAATGCCTCAAATATTCCTCCACCCATTTGTTCACCCTTTCCGCTGTCCATCAGTCTCAGGATGGTAAGCAGTGCTAGGTGTGAGTAAAGTACCCACTGCTGCAAATAACTCTTCCCAAAAGTGACCCATAAACTTTGCATCTCTGTCACTGACAATTTCTTGAGGGAAATCATGATGCTTAAAGACATGCTCAATGAATTGCCAAGCAACCTATGATGTTGAATACCGGGTCTTAGTGGTGTGGCCAATCTTTGATGCATTTCACCTTTGTGTGATCCATCCGAATGCCACATCTACTCACAATATGAAGTCCTGAAGATATGACTCCAGAGACTTCATACACTTTGAGAGATTTTGAAGCTTTTAAATATTATCATACTCATCAGGATTTTGCAAAAATTCCTTTGTGAATGCCTCACAAAACTCAGCCCAAGACTTGGGAGTAGAAGGCTTTGCCTTCAATTCTCACCACCATGTGAAAGCCTTCCCTCATTGATACATCTCAACAAGGGTCGGGCGGATATTGTCTGGATAATCTATGACGGCAAAGTGAGCTCCCCACCGGAGTGTACGTACTCTAGAGTCCTCGCTTTCTTCTCTCTTGATAGATTTCAGAGAAAAGAAGGCCATACCAATGTGCTTCTTAGGAGCTTCCTGAGTTTGTTGCAACAATATTAGTTGCTGTCCTCAAGAGTGCGGAGCAGCCAACGAGGTACTAATCTTTCTTCCTGCATTGCTATACTTTCACGTGCTACGGCATCATCAATCTCTTCTTGAGAACAGTGCAATCTTCCTGCTTTTTGCAACCTTCCTACTGTTGGAATATGAAGCCAAAGTGAGTCAAAAATGAGTGTACTAGGTGTCTAGGGGGTGTTTTATAGTCTAGTGAGTCCTATGGATGCCACGTGTCATATTGGGAGTTATCCCATATGCATAGGTGTTCATATGTGTGTGTGCGCTCTTATATAAGAGCTGTACTTGTCTAGTGTCAAATCAATCAAGTATCAAGCTACAAGCTCTTTGGTCTACATGTGAGTACTCTCATTTTTGTTCATTGCTCTAGTCATTTCATTTCCATTTCATTATGTCTCCTTTTGAGTATCACTTCCTCTCTCCCTAGCCTACCCTCTCTCTCCCCCTCTTTCCACCATGTTCCTTCATGTGGTATTAGAGCCTCCCTTCCTACCTTCCCCTTCTTCTTGCTCTATCTAAAGGATGAGAGAAGCCCACAAATGGAAGCTCCCCTCTCCTCTAAGGTAAAGCCTCCCTTCTCTTAGACTCGCCATGGTTTCTCTCCATCAAGTACTCCGGTGTCCTAGTGATTGCTCCTAGTCCTCGTTTGTGAGTTCAGCTCACTCCCACATCAATTCATGGTTCTCCCTCACCATTGGCAGACATTCCTCGTCAGTTGGTCACCAAAAACTTGTTTTGGAGCAGTCTAGCAGCTGTTTTTTGACCTTTTAAGGTCCAATTTTGACGTTTTTTAACATTTTAGCACTGCCCAAACATAAATGACCATGTCTCGTACCATTTTAAGGGTTTTTTTTTTTTGCTTTTTTGGTCCATACGGACCTCTACAGGCGGATGCGCGACAATGCCAGGAGTCCGTACAACTTGTTAGAAGGCGATTCCGAGCAGTTTTAGGCTACTTTTTGACATTTTTTGCTCAGATTTGGACTCCCGTGACCTCCACCAGTGATTTGAGCTTCCTGAGCTTACCCACAAGTCATTTCAACTATATCGACACTTTAGTACATTGACTTGAGGCTTTCGACAGCAAGGAATACTCTTTTCACACCTCATCATCTCTGACATTGTGATATTGCGGTGTTTGACTATCCCGAACATTCAAATATCATTTCTCTGATCTCGGTACACTTCGGTGACTGCTTCGATTAGTGCACCATCTCTGCTACTCATTGCCTCTCCAAATGCGCATGAGCCACTGAGCTGAGCTGCCCTCACTTTGCTCCCGATTCGCGGGTGCCCCCGATTTGTTGGTGCTCACGAATCTTATTTGAGCTGCCCACAATGTCATGACAAGAGAAATGATTATTTAGTTAATTAATAGTCATTAGAACTTTATTATTGTTAGGCGCCAATTTGATGGTGCGGTTATGTGTTTGTATTTATGATCGATCAAGCGGTGTAAATAGTACCGCCAAAACTATGTAACATTGGCCAATGATTAGTAATAAAGATGTGCACACACGTGTCTAGGTCCTAGGGGCAATAGGAAAGGAAAAGGGTGCATTAGAGTGCATTGAATGGTAGGTGCATGGGTCATAGGCTAAGGGTAGGTGTAAATGGGAAGATGGAACTTGAGTGATCTCCAGGGACATTAATGAAAGGGTATCACCCTTTCATTGTGAATCTCACGTAGCATTCTTTCTACCACATTGCATTCATCCGTCATCTCTCTCCCACCTTGCATGTAGGTCGAAAAAGAAACAAGTACTCTCACGAGGGCGCTCTTCCCCATTGGAGGGCCAATCGGCATTCAAATTATGCATGCATTGCACACATTTGCATTTTCGAAAAGTGTGGATCTTCACATTTGGTATCAAAGCAGCGACGATCCACGAGCGGGACGAGAAGAGGGCGACCGTTGCGAACGACGGAAGTCGCAAGAGAGGTTGGCGGAAAAGGATCACGACTGACCGATCTCGAGGTTCTGAGACAAGGGATTTTTTTGAAAAATTTTGGCCTTCAACGGCGAACGGGGTGTTCTCTTCCCCCCCCCCCCCCCCCCCCAATGTGAATGTACCCTTAAACCGTGAGAAAATGGGATTCCCGTTCTACCTAACCGGAAGTCGGATCGGAATAAGATTTTAAGGGAGTGATCCACCCATCAAGTAACCCCTATAACGGTATCTAGAGCTCCAATCCGCTCAAAACAAGTAGCCCAAACGGAGCGTACCAGTTTACAGCAGAAATACAAGAAGAAAAGCTTGAAGGAGAAGGGAAAGGAGGTGATTTTAAGTGTCTTCTCAACACAAACGAAGCGGGAGTCGGATAAGTACCACCACCTCTACAACACTTGAAGTTTGCTGTAAAATAAACCTTCTTTTTTGAAATTACAGCAAGACATTTTCTCTCTTGTATTACTAAAAGGAAAGAATGGAAGGGGAAGGGACATATAACAATGAACTTATTCCTTTTCCTCCATTACCCCAAGGAGAGAGAGAAAGAACACCTTCACCCCCTCTTGAAGAGGATGGATTAGGTGAGAGTTATACACATCTTGAGTATGATAACCCACAAATAGATTTACAGCAGTCTCTCCTTCAAGAACCTCCTGATAGGGAGTTCTCCTTTCGTAATGAAAGAAGAAATGAGACCAGCTAAGAACAAGGTGATGAGTTCACGCCTTCAACTCAAAACCCAATACACATGGATTCTAATCCAAGTGCAAGAGGAAGAGAGGAGACTCCTGTTGATAAGCTGGTTTTCCAGCTTAGCAATATGATTGAGCAGTCCATTATGACAAGATTAGGGACTAAGAGGACTTTAAACTTCGGGAATGAAGAGTTGAGTAACCCTTCTAAGAGGTCCAAATTCCAACCGCGAGAGAGAATTGAGTTTCCCAAATATGATGGGGCAAGGGAGGCTGACAAAATCCTCAATTGGATTCGTCATTTTGAGCTATACTTTGCCCATCAAGACAAGACCGAGCAAGAGAAGCTTGCTCTTGCCACATTGCATCTGCAGAAGAATGCTCTAATGTGGTGGTCCTTGTCACAAACAGGAAAAGAGCCTATTCATGAATGGGCTATTCATGCCACCGAGGCATGAAGAGAACCTACCCTTTCGTTGGGAGAGTTTTAGGCAGTTCGATAATGAGAGTAATGCAGATTTTACAGCCAGATTTTGGAAACTCTCTCTAGAGTATCCGAAAAGAGTGAGGAAGATAGGAGAAAGAAGTATTTAGCAGCTTTAAGCCCAAAAGTAAGGTACGAGGTTGAAATGTTTAACCCGACCACGCTTAAGGACCTCACTAAGCTGGCTGAAATAGCCGAGAGAAAATTGAATCCTCGTAAACCCTTCAATAAGGAGTATGGGTCATCATCTAAGACCAATAATATACGCACTTTTAGGAAACCAAACCGGTTTAAGAATAATAAAGGGAAGGGTAAAGCTCTTGTAAGAAATGTGAACAGCCAATCACGTCCTGGAAGAAGAGAAGAGGAAGTTGATTAAGGAAGGAAAATGTTTCGGTTGTAAGAAACATAAGCCAGGGCACGTATGGCATAAGTGTCCCGTTCTCTTGGCTAAGATTGCAAAGACGAATTCAATAAAAGAGAAAGCCAAGGCATCCAAGCAGGAGGGTGAGGCTTCTACCTTGTCACCCTCGAAATCTACTGTGACTATTGAGCCAATAGTGAATGCTGTCCATTCAGCCAATACCTTTGGGCCTCATGATCTTTTTAAGGTGTATGGATTCGTGAATGGACAGAGAATAGTGGTTCTCCTAGATGATGGATGTAATTATGACTTAGTAAGTGATAGATTGGCAAAATTACTCCATCTTAAACCAGAACCTATAAAAAACATGTCGCTTTCAGGAGCTTTTAGGGGACACAATGAAGAAGACACATCCATAGTACGAAATATTCCTTTTCGTATACAAAAATATAGAGATCGAAGGGATTTTCTAGTAGCCCCTTTACAAGGCGTTGACATGATACTAGGTAAACCATGGCGGTATGATTTTAACCCTGCTATTCATCCTCATACTCATCATTGTTGCTTTGTACATAAGGATGAAAACATAAGGATTGTAGGGGATCAGGACGTGTATACAATTCCATTGATTACTCCTACCCAAGCGAAAAGATTGGTAAAAAGAGGGGTAGATTGTAATCTTGTGTATATACGGGATTCACGAGATCTTCATATCTCAAAAGAAGATCGGAAGAGAAATGAGTTCCTTAGAGCTTATGAGGATCGATTTTCAAGAGATGACTCATTCGAATTGCCCATGGAGAGAGAAGATGATCATGCCATAGACTTAGAGCCAGGAGCTTCTCCTCCATGTAGAGCCCCATATAGGATGAACACAGGATAGAAATGGAGGAGGTAGAAAAACAAATTGAAGATCTGTTGCAAAAAGGCCTGATTCGACCAAGCAGTTCTCCATTTGGAGCACCTGTATTATTGGTTAAGAAGAAGGATGAATCATATCGTATGTGTATAGATTACCGTGCTTTGAATAAACTTACGATTAAGAACCGGTATCCGATTCCAAGAGTGGATGATTTATTGGATATGCTTAAAGGTGCTAAAGTTTTTAGCAAATTGGATTTGAAATCTGGTTATCATCAACTTCGTATGAAAGCTGGGCATGAACATAAGACTGCTTTTCACACTCTCACTGGACATTATGAGTTTTTGGTCATGCCTTTTGGCCTAACTAATGCTCCAGCCACTTTTAGTATGCTGATGAGAAGGGTTTTGCGACCCTACTTGGGAAAATTTGTCATAGTCTTTTTTTATGACATTTAAGTGTTCAGCCAGAATGAGGAAGAGCATAAGGATCACCTTGCTAAGGTGATGGAGCTCCTAAGGAAGGATCAATTGTTCCAAATACCAAGAAGAGTGAGTTTTTCAAGACAGAAATAGAGTATTTGGGACACATTGTGACTGCCGAGGGAATTCGGGTTGACCCTAAAAAGGTCAAGGCCATAATTGAATGGCCAATACCCAAAAACATACATGAGCTGAGATCCTTCCTAGGGATGTGTAGTTATTATCGCAGATTCATTAAGAATTTTGCACGCCTTGCTTCCCCACTAACAGATTTGTTGAAGAAGCATTCCTTGTATGAATGAAGAGAGGTTCACCAAGTAGCTTTTGAGGAGCTTAAGAGAACATTAGTGACTGCACCAGTGTTAACACTTCCGGACATGGACAAAGAGTTCTTTGTTGTATGTACGGATGCAAGTGGTACCTCGATTGGGGCAGTGTTGATGCAAGGAGGGCATCCCATTGCTTATGAGAGTAGAAAACTTCAAGGGGCTGAATTGAAATATATCACGTATGAGAAGGAGTTATTGGCAGTCATTCATGCTCTAAAGTTATGGAAGCATTATTTATATGGTTCTGCTTTCAAGATTAAGACTGACCATCAAAGTATCAAGCACTTGTTCTCTCAACCCATTGTCTCTTCAAGACAAATCAAATGGGCTGAATATATTCAATCCTTTGGGCAACCAAATATCGAATATCAGCCATGAAAGGAGAATTTAGTAGCTGATGCTTTGAGTAGACGGCCCCAAGTTAATCACGTTTCTGTGATTAAGGAGAAATCATTAGGAGCAATGGTTGAAGCTTATCCTTTAGATGAGGACTTCGCTGACATTTATGGGAAGATTCAACGTAATGAGGTTGGGGATTTAGAAGCTTATTCCATCGTGGATGGATAATTATTTTTGGGACGTGCCATATGTGTACCCAAAACATTTCGGTATCTAGTCATGAGTGAGTTACATGCGAGTCCATATTCTAGACATAGAGGCATTAGAGGGACCATTGATAATATTGAGAGATACTTCCATTGGCCTAAACTTCGCAAAGAAGTTTCGACCTTTGTTCAACAATGTGACGTATGTCAACGCATTAAATCTGACACAAGTAAGACTGCTGGTCTTTTGCAGCCTTTGCCTATTCCTTCGGAAAGGTGGGAACACATTACAATGGATTTTGTGTCTGGTTTCCCCAAGGTTGGTCAGTTTGAGCAGATTTTCACTGTTATAGATAGGCTGAGTAAACAAGCTCATTTTATTCCCTGTAAAAAAGAGTTGTTTGCTCCTGAAACAGCAAGGTTATTCATTAGGGAAATCTTCAGGTTACATGGGTTACCAAAATCCATTGTATCCGATAATGATGGCCGTTTCATTAGCAACTTTTGGACAGCTCTATTAGAGAATCTCGGAACCAAACTGAAATTTACTACAAGAGATGGACAAAGTGAGAATGCCAATCAAACCATAATTACTTTACTTCGAGCTTATGTCCATGACCAACCTAGAAGGTGGCCAGAGTTCTTACCCATGTTAGAGTTTGCTTATAATAACACTGTACATACTTCCACCAAGAAAGCCCCATTTGAAATCATCTATGGGCAATGTTTACCCACTCCAATAACACACTTGGGGGAGCGAATTTTTGCTGCTGACCAGTTTGCTGAGAATATGTCACAGGTTATTGAGCAGGTAAAAGAACATATTAAGAAGGCCCAGGTTCAACAATCCAAGGCAGCCAATAAAAAAAGAAAAGAAGTTTATTACAAGGAGGATGATTGGGTTTTATTGAAGATTGATAAAAGAAGAATCAAGTCAGTGAGAGGAAGTACCAAACATGTCAAGCTAGCACCGAAGTTTTATGGTCCATTTCAGCTTTCAGCAGCTTTATATCCAGAAGAAGGATCCAGAGCGTATGAGCTGAAGTTACCAGCCCACTGGCGTATGAAGAACATATTTCATATCGTGTACCATAAAGAGAAGAGTACTCGTGGAAAGAAGAGATATATGTATTTACTGAAGTTTAAAAACCAGCCAGCTAGTGATGCACAATGGATGGAAGAAGAGTTCTTTACAGATTTTCCACAGATGCTCGCAAATTACAAAGAGGTGATGCAATGGCAGAAGTAACAAGAGAAAGTGCACATAAGAGGAAGAGACAAGCAATAATCCAGAAGAGGACTTCTGCTCATTCAAGTAGGAGGGAGTGTCATGACAAGAGAAATGATTATTTAGTTAATTAATAGTCATTAGAACTTTATTATTGTTAGGCGCCAATTTGATGGTGCGGTTATATGTTTGTATTTATGATCGATCAAGCGGTGTAAATAGTACCGCCAAAACTATGTAACATTGGCCAATGATTAGTAATAAAGATGTGCACACACGTGTCTAGGTCCTAGGGGCAATAGGAAAGGGAAAGGGTGCATTAGAGTGCATTGAATGGTAGGTGCATGGGTCATAGGCTAAGGGTAGGTGTAAATGGGAAGATGGAACTTGAGTGATCTCAAGGGACATTAATGAAAGGGTATCACCCTTTCATTGTGAATCTCACGTAGCATTCTTTCTACCACATTGCATTCATCCGTCATCTCTCTCCCACCTTGCATGTAGGTCGAAAAAGAAACAAGTACTCTCACGAGGGCGCTCTTCCCCATTGGAGGGCCAATCGGCATTAAAATTCTGCATGCATTGCACACATTTGCATTTTCGAAAAGTGTGGATCTTCACACACAATTTGCATCTTCAGCTGGGCAACTCCCTTGAGCACTTTCACTCATTTTTTTGAGCCTCTTTTGCGCATTTGGTGACTCTCCGATCGGCACATTGAGAGTCATGACGTGATCTCCCTTGGTAGCTGCTCCTATGGTCTTCATCGATACATCATTCAAGGGCATTCTTGCCTAATTCTTGACCGACATACCTCTTTGCATCAGGATGTGCACACTCTTGTGCGGTAGCTACTTCGGGCTCCTGGGTTCTCTGCCCTTGCTATGCATAAAATGAATGAAATCTTTTATATTTTTATATATGTTTGAGTTAAAGGTTCTCTGCCTTGAGTAGTCCCTCTAAAATGAATGTTTGCAGAATTAATTAAGGTCCTCTGCCTTGGATTGTCCTCCTAAAATGATGTATTTCTTTTATGGTGTGTGACTCCATGTTTCTAAATAGTCCCTGGAGTCAAGGGGGGATGTACTGTGGGAGCCATGTATTGGCATTGATAGGTCTATTTGTTTATTAAGCCTGGCTTGAGAGTTCCAAGATGTTGGTGCATTAGTCTCCTAGACCTCTGAGTTGAAAATGCATCCATGCATGATGAGCCTCTGAGCCATTCTAAGTACTTTTATGTTATGCTCACTCGCCTCTGAGCCATGCTTACTTGCCTCTGAGATTGTGTGGGAACCATGTCTAGTTCTAGATCGGCATGCATAGTTTTGATGACCGTCATTGTCATGTTTTGTTCTTGGTTCCATTCTAGTAGTCCCTCACCTTGCCTTCATGGGGGGGGTGTTGAAATATGAAGCCAAAGTGACTCAAAAATGAGTGTACTAGGTGTCTAGGGGGTGTTTTATAGTCTAGTGAGTCCTATGGATGCCACGTGTCATATTGGGAGTTATCCCATATGCATAGGTGTTCATATGTGTGTGTGTGCTCTTATATAAGAGCTGTACTTGTCTAGTGTCAAATCAATTAAGTATCAAGCTACAAGCTCTCTCCCTCTTTCCACCATGTTCCTTCACCTACTGATGCAATCCTCGTGCTCTTTGCAATCTTATGAACAGCTTCATCTCTATTTCTTTATACTCTCTCTCTCTCTCTCTCTCTCTCTCTCTCTACACAATACTAGGGCCCAGAACAACAGTCGAGCTGGACCCCCCCGAAGGATTTTATTGCTTGAGAGACGAATGAATACAATAGTTCAGCGTAGAGCTGCGTTACAAAATTTCAAACGTGCATTCTCTTTACAAAGAGCTCATGGCTCAATAATTTGGCAACATGCCAAGTGTCAAAATAACTAACTAAAATTTAGTACACGCCACAAAGGGCAATCTCTAGGATCTTCGATGTCCCTTGGTCACACGAACATCTTCTGGTCGCTTGCTAAGCTCCTTAGCGCTTGAGAAATCAACCCTTCTTAGTACCTGCAAAAATTAATTAAAGCGCACCACCATGGCACCCATATTGTTAGCGCTTTGCATGCAAATAATAAACTGTGGACTAATCCTAGTCACGGTGGGCGTCCCCACTGAACACATGTACACACATAACAAATATATAAATATATTCTCTGGTTGACCGGAGTTGACCGGAGTCAATCCTCTTGATCATAATTAAGGGGTCTTTGACCAATGGTCGAGGCGCCTTAATTATGGCCAAGTCTCTCCAACCGAAGTTGGCACAACTTGGTTAACTAAAGTTAACCCTCTTGCCACATGCCAAGTCTCGTTGACTGAAGTCAACACCCTTTGACCGTAGTCAGCTCTGTGGTCTCCGATTAACCGTAGTTAACCCTCTTGGTAATAAACCAAGTCTCCCCGACCGAAATCAGACTTACTTGACCAGAGTCAAGTATCTTTAACCGTAGTCAATTCTTTGACCATTAAAAGAACTCTTTCACCATAATTAACACAAATGAAAACTATTTAATCATAGTTTTTTCCATACGTTACCATACGCATACGTCATACGAGTATGGAAGTATGATTGGAGTATGGTTCAGCCCCTAGGGCTGAAACATACGTGACCCTAATTTTACCCAAAAAAATTCAAAAAATGTAGCCAAAAGGTTGATAGCAATCACTTAGCTATGCTATTCATAAGCAAGCATCCACGTAGCTTCAATTGGCTGGTGGCTATGCTCCTGTGAAAGTGACTGACTGATGCCAAAGTTAGTGTTGAACACTATAATCTTGGTCTTGCTGACATGGTCCTCCGATTCGCGCCTCCCACAAAATGCCTGTAGAGCTGCCAAGTGACCATGTAGGCCTACTCCTATATCTGAGATCAAGAATATGTTATCAACATAAAGCAACATGGGAACAATCGTCTCTTCTAGTGATGAACCTCGTATACGCAGAGTGTCCACAAAGCACTCCAACTCATAGGGGACAAAGGGCAACCCTACACCCTACCTTACACTAATGGTGCTACTCATCTCGTGATTCTCGTCTAGCATGCCTTGTGCAGTAGAAACTCTGCCATGGGACTGAGTCAAGGACTGAGTCAAACGCCTTGTGAAAGTCGACAAAGCAGCAATAAACCTTCTACTTCCAATGCCTCGCCTCCTCAATGAGAGCTCTAAGAGTGAGAATGTAGTATAGGGCAAAAGTGATTCCGTTAAACTCTATCTAACCCTTTGCACACATACTACCCCACTCAGATTGCTCAGACATATTTGAGTGCTAGTTCATTTAACTTTTACCATTAGACAGCCTACCATGATGATCTGATAATTGCCAATGCATATAGGGTTTCTTGCTTTGTAGTATGGGACTATGGTGTTGTTGCTCTAGGCTATGGGTAAGCCTTTATAGAAAGCCTCATAAAATAGCCGATGCAAGTATTTTCTAACCATGGGTCAAGAGTTATGTTTGAAGTCCTTCATGATCCTTGCCTTTTCGATTTTTCACGCTTCTTTATTTCTTTCCTTTAGTCGAACGTAAAAGGTAGGGAAGAGGTTGGAACATGCAGAGCACAGTATCAAGACATTTGGTAGGCAAGGTATCGAAAAAGATCTTCCAAAGAGCAAGGCCCTAGATGAGGTGTGGTGATTTCCTCTCCAAGAGTTTCATCCAACTTTTTTGGAGTTGCTACTATAGAGAAACTTTCTTTATTTTCCTTCAACATTGCAGCTATTCTTTAATCTGCAACTAGATATTGTTGCGAATAGAATGATTTCTCTTTTTGTCATCTCTTTCACAGAATTGTCCACCATGAGGAATTGTCCTCAGAAGCTGTGCCTTTTATTCGTCTTCAAACCCACACAAGTCCGTGAGAAGAACCAACATTCAGGTTCCCTATGCACTCAAACCACAGCTTTTCCACAGCTACGTTGCTAAAAAACAAAATTGAATCACGATCTATCATCTATCTAGATTGTTTTTCAAAGTTAACTTTCAGAATTTTGTACTAGTAGGAGGCCCCAAAAAAATAAATTTTCTAGAGGCTGAAAAGTATGTGATTCAAAAATTACTCAAGGCTTCCTTTGATAACAATGTTTTGGAGTGACAATCTTTAGTAGAAATGCGTCCAGTACACATCATAGCCTGCAGAATAAAGCACAACATGGAAACTGTAAAGCAAGGATTCCACCAACATTGTGCCATGAACAATCCATAGAGAGAGAAGTTACACCTAACAATTTAGAACCACCCCCAAGCCTCAAGTCGCACAATAGCCGCACTTGTCCAAGATTAGCCATGCTTTCCTAGGAGAAGCCTTCCTTGATGGATATATACCTCATCCAATGATAGCTCCAGCCCAAACCTCAAGACTCAGATTGTTGCCAAACCTGAGTTATACTATGCTCATATCCAAGATCATTACGGATCCTAGATACATCCGGCCTCAACTTGAGCCTTGCTCATATAGGGTTAGACCAACGGTCCTTAGCCTTCAGAGGGTTAACTAGTCTCGTGTTAAACATTAGTGAATAACACATCTTAGTTGCAACCCATGTAGGGTTAGCTTGGGATGTAACAGTGGACACTAAATAAACTAGCTAGCATGCTCTAAAATGTAGCTATTATCTGTAAAGCAAACTGAAAGCTTATGCAAACAAAAGATCTTCACAAAAGCAAGCCCCTCGAGGTTTTTTATCTCTAAGCATTTCACCATCATTATGTGTTCAGAACACATTGAAGTTCACTTCTTGCAAGAAACTGCCATCATTTCAATCCCTAAACAGCGTCCAAAAGATACCACGTTGTCCTATATACCCAAAATATGCCTTCTAACAACATCTGTCACCTGTCTTTTGATATATCAACAAAATCCCTACAACTTACAATTACTAAATCCTGGAACTAATTGTCTGTCCACATGTGGCCTGTCAGCAACTATAAAGCAGACAACTCATAAGGCATTATGCACTGGGGCCTTATATAGGAGACACATTTTTGCAAATTTAGTGGATGGTCTAGTCAAGAAAACACACCTGTGAAGAACTTTGTTCATAGCTTCCAAATGGGAGGTCACCCACAAGAAGAGGCCGTTTTGCCCCTCGTGCCACAGCACGACAATGCAAAAGCATATCATCCATGGTCACAGGTAAAGTAGTGTCGTGTCCATGCACAACCATCCCTACAAGAGATAGTAGAGGAAAATCAATATTAACAAATTCAAGATCACCGAATCTGAAATTACTACATCCAGCTGTCAAGTTGCCATAATACTACAAAACTGCAATCATCTGGTTTTTACAATCGGCCAACCACAACTTATGAAGCTCGATTTTGAAGGAGACATAAAGCAAAAGACATAAGACTAAAGAAAGTATCCCATACAATAACAGCATGCATACTTGTAATTCAAATGTAAATTAGCATGGTATGAACAGCATGTGCCTTGTCATTTGTGAGCAAGCCCCTTAATTGATGGGATCTTTTGCATTACCGTTATTTTCAGCTTTTTTTATCATTCTCTCCATAATTTTTCTATGATTATATCCGAGCATGTCACGACAGAGTATCTTACTTAATTTAACTTTATTTTATTGTTTTGCATTCATCACATATTGAACTCCTTTAGCACCATTTATATAACTAGCGAGCACCATTTTGCTATGCGTCTTGAAAATGTTTGTAATTCTGAGCAATACAGAATCATTCATGCGTCTGCTTGAATGGTTACTGTTTAGACGCTCTTGGATGTTAATACTGGAATACAGCAAATTAGCAACAGGATTTGGTGATTCTAATGGTTTTAATAACCTGCAGGTTTCCTGCAAGTAAAACAGAAGATGCAAGACTAGGAACACTCGGTTTCTCCTAGAGACCTGACTGTACACAGTGGCTTTATTATACAATGGAAAAGTATTTAACTCCACTAGAAAGGCACTTTGTAAATAAACTTCTCCATTAAGTGTAATCATGGCAAAGCGTTGACTGCAACGTGCAGATTCAGTGTTCAATAAATTTCCTGTTCTTCTCGACTGAGAACAAAAGAGGGCAAAAGGCCTGGAGGATTTGGCGATGATCTTGATGTTCAGATGATTATTCTGCAAAACCAAGGAACTGGCCAGCAGCCTCGAGGCTGCGTTCCTTTTCGACGACTCTTCCGTTCGATCTGGTTACTCATGATCTATTTCTGGCAATTCTTGAGATGCTGTCTGCCTTGACCATGCCCACAGGTAATAGGAATCAGTAAAGTCAATCCATTCTGCTTCTACGTGAATTACTAGGACACGTTATTGCTCTATGTATGGGGCTATAACGGGGGTGTCCATTTTGTCAGCTCAAAAGTTCTGACCTCAAAGACCGCGCGCCCGTTTGTCAACATCAGTCCCTGTCCTCCAAGGGTGGTCTTATCTGAATTGAAACATTGCATCAGGATTTTGAAAGTTTGAATTTACAATGGAACGTTGTAACTCCATTGCCCACCACCCTTAGCGAGACTGAGTTCCAATATTGTTCTACACCAGAATGGACTCGAAACAAAAGTGCGACACCGCCAGCCTTAATTTCCACACTCTATGCTCTCATCCTCAATTTTTTACCACGCCTGAACTAACATCTCCTCCATCTTCTGTATCCTAAACTTCACTGTTCTGGAGATGGCTGTCAATGTCCCTGTAAAGTCTTCAGGATTCAGACTGGCCTCTCGTCCCTGATCATTCGTCGCCTAGTTTTACTGGCCTACATACTGCCTTTGAAGCTATATAAATTTCCTTCCACATTGTAGTTCTTGAGCTTTATCTGCCTAATTTCCATTTTGACACTTTCTTCCTAAGTTATAATTATTATTAAGACCGCCACATTATGTGATCAAGCGAGACTATAAGCGCTTGCCGCAATGTTCTCTAACATCGGATCGGATCTCTCTCTCTGTACTACAGGGACTCACCCACTGAGTCGCCTACCAAGCAGATGTCGATGCCAGCTTCGTCGACATGGACCGCCGACGGATAATCGTAAGCGGTAACCATCGTGATTGGCTCCTTTTTGAGAAATTTGGATGCGAGATGACGGAGAGTGATCCGTCTGGAAGGGGACTGAGGTTTGGGACCTCCATAAACGGTGCTATCGGGAAGGTTACTCATGGAGCGGGAGCCGAGGAAGTGCCGGAAGAAGTTGGGGAGAGGATGTGGTGGTTTACAGAGCAGAGAGTTGGGATGGAAGGGAGCAAGGGAAGAGAGGAAGGTGATGAAGTGCATGCGAGACGACATGGCGGTGGAAGAGTGAAACAGAAAAAAAGAACACTGAAGCTTTTCAATTTAAACGTTTGAACTTTGTATCTCCATAGTTCTCCCAATCTTATTTTTCTTATTATTTTCTATAGCTTTTCCTCATCACTTATGTCACCTTGGTGTTATTGGTATACTCATGATGATGATGATGATGATTTAAGGAGATCGAATGAGGATTCCACTCTGCACTAGAGCTCCTCCCATGTCCCCACCTCCCGCCTGTCCGCCCCCTGCCCATGAGGAGAAACCTGAATCGGAGGATCGTTGCTCGATCTTCATCACATTGCTCGTCTGTGTCGCCTACGTCTGATTCATGCACTGGTTGGAGGAGATGGAATGGGATTCCAAGGTGCAGTGGAGCTCCTGTGCAAGTGACACATCCATTTAGATGTTTGTATTGCCTAAGGAAGTTGTCTTTATTTTATTTTATTTCTAATGTAGAGGTAGTGGACAATTGAAACTCTTTTGTGGTTTCCACTACTTTTAAAAAAATTAATTGAAACTCTTTTGTGGTTTCCACTTGTACTTTAAAAAAAATTAAGTGAGTTGTGGGGTTGTAAATTTCTATTTATGGAGATCTTCTTCAAGAACTTCCTTTTAAAAATCGTCGATTACACTTCGGCAGGTTGGCAACCTAAAATAGATACACAAGACGCCACATGATTCGACCCACGAATTTAGGCGCTCATCCAAGTTTAGATGGGCAAGACTTCCGTCCAACAATAAAATGTGGAGCTCAAATCCACATTTGGGCATAAATTAGCTCGCTTTTATTAGCTTTACATGATTACTTTCTTGAACTTCATCTACCACTCTCCTTGCATTTTTATTTTCTTGATCTTCTAATTATCCACTTCATTGCCTAGACTAATTCTTGCATTTTCTTATTCATCAATATAATGACCCACTATAGCTTCCCTTCCTTTCACACAGTAGTTGTAGTCGATTTGTGAGACAAGAGGAAATACGCACACTTATTAGGTCCTTTTCATCAATAAATTTGCAAGCTCATCATTTTTTACACTCCCCTTTAGTGGGACTTGAGCTTCATAAAATACAAGAGCTTTGGCAACATCTCTTGGTAGTGGTTTGGGTGTCATTTAGAGCTCACTAAGGAAATACTCCTAGTGGGGAAACATGTTGAGCTTGATGGATGGAGAGTGTTTAGGCTAAAAAGTGCTTCTGTTCAAAGCAATACATGACGTAGTATGGGGTAGGAAGCTGTTGCAATGTGTATCATTGTGAGAGGTAGTACTTGTTATTGGTAGAGAGGATGGAGGTGGGAAGTGTTGGTAATGAGCAAAGTGTGTAAGAGTGTTTGTATAAAAAGATGCCAAGTGTGAGGGTAGTATAAGTGTGTGCATGGGAGGGAGACGAGTTGAAGGGTGTTGAATGTGGAGCAATCAGCAAGATATGTCACATGCAGTGGCACTTACTTCTACCACATTATGTAAAGGGTGAACCAATGAATGAATTTTTCTTTCTTGTTGAATTTGGTCCAAGTGAGGATGTTGAATGTAGAGCAATCAAGAAGGTGTGTTGAGTACAGTGGCACCTCCATTATTGCATTGCATAGACGGTACAACAATGAATGAAGCTCTCTTCCTTATTGAATTGAACCTAAGTCAAATTTGCAATGTATACAATGTGTACTCATGTGAATTTTGCATTTGTCTTTGTTCAATGTTTAGTGAGAAGTGCCATTTTTTAAGGGGATGTGGGCACCATGAATCCATCCTTCAATGAGTGATTGGTTTTGTTAGGCACTCTCATAATAGATACATTCTCTTCGTAGATCCTAGAACATGGATAACTTGCATGCATGCAAAAAACATGCTAGGAATTATTTGAGCAAGCAAATCCTATGGACATTTGGTTGTACTAACGGTAACACTTCAACTACCACATTTTTGGTGACCTTGCTGACCCAACTATGCAAAGTCGAAGGCTAAAATTGATGAATTACTAAGATCAAGGTCCATCTTATGTTGTGGACCAAAGTGAATGCTTATCCCCATCTCCCATCATCATCATGTCTAAGAAGCATGGAAAGTTGAAGGTGTGTGGATTATAGGAAGTTGAATGAGTGGACAAATAGTACTAGATGAAGCCATCATTTAAGAAATTGCATGCACGTTATTGTAGTACCTCTATCCAACGATCATAGTATATTACAATGATCATAGTCTATCCAATGATCATAGTATATTACAAGCAACACAAAGAGAGAGAGAGAGAGAGAGAGAGAGAGAGAGAGAGAGTTGGAAGCGAGAGCACGGGTAACTTGCATGCAAAAAGACATGCTAGGAATTATTTAAGCATGCATGCTAGGTAACTTGCATGCATGCAAAAAGACATGCTAGGAATTATTTGAGCAAAGAAAAGCCAATGGTCATAGTATATTACAAGCAACACAAAGAGAGAGAGAGAGAGAGAGAGAGAGAGAGACAGATAGAGACAGAGACAGAGAGATAGAGACAGACACACACACACACACACACACACACACACACACACAGAGTTGGAAGCCATATAGTATATTGCAAGCAACACAAAGAGAGAGAGAGAGAGAGAGAGAGAGAGAGAGAGAGAGAGAGAGCGAGAACATGGGTAACTTGCATGCATGCAAAAAGACATGCTAGGAATTATCTGAGCAAAGCAAAGCCAATGGCCATTTGGTTGTACTAATGGTAACACTTGAATTGCTACATTTTTTGTGACCTTGCTAACCCAGCTATGCAAAGTTGGTCAAGGCTAAAATTGATCAATTACTAAGATCAAGTTCCATCTTATGTTGTAGACCAAAGTGAATGCTTATCCCCACCCCCCATCATCATCGTGCCTAAGAAGCATGGAAATTTGAGGGTGTGTGGATTATAGGAAGTTGAATGAGTGGCCAAATAGTACTAGTTGAAGGCATCATTTAAGAAATGGCATGGACGTTATTGTGGTATCTCTATCCACCAATGATCATAATATATTACAAGCAACACACACACACACAGGCACACAGGCACACACGCACGCACACACACACACGCACACACAAAGTTGCAAGCGAGAACATGGGTAGCTTGCATGCATGCAAAAAGCCATGCTAGGAGCTATCTGAGCAAAGCAAAGCCTATGGCCATTTAGTTGTACTGATGGTAACACTTCGACCACCACATTTTTGGTGACCTTGCTTACCTAACTATGCAAAGTTGTTCAGGGCTAAGATTTATCAATTAGTAAGATCAAGGTCCCATCTTACGTCGTGGACCAAAGTGAATGCTTATCTCCATCCCCCATCATCATCGTGCCTAAGAAGCATGAGAGAGAGAGAGAGAAAGAGAGAGAAGAGAGAGAGAGAGAGAGAGAGAGAGAGAGAGAGTTGGAAGCGAGAACATTGGTAACTTGCATCCAAAAAGACATGCTAGGAATTATTTGAGCAAAGCAAAGCCAATGGTCATAGTATATTACAAGCAACACAAAGAGAGAGAGAGTGTGTGTGTGTGCATGTGAGAGAGAGAGAGAGAGGGAAGTGAGAACATGGGTAACTTGCATGCATGTAAAAAGACATGCAAAGCCAATGGTCATAGTATATTACTAGCAACACACGCACACACACACACACACACAGAGCATTGGAAGCGAGAACATGGGTAACTTGCCTGCATGCAAAAAGACATGCTAGGAATTATCTGAGCAAAGCAAAGACAATGGCCGTTTGGTTGTACTAATGGTAACACTTCAACTGCTACATTTTTTGTGACCTTACTAACCTAGCTATGCAAAGTTAGTCAAGCCTAAAATTGATCAATTACTAAGATCAAGTTCCATCTCATGATGTAGACCAAAGTGAACCCTTATCCCCACCCCCCATAATCATCGTGCCTAAGAAGCATGGAAATTTGAGGGTGTGTGGATTATAGGAAGTTGAATGAGTGGCCAAATAGTACTAGTTGAAGGCATCATTTAAGAAATGGCATGGACTTCATTGTAGTAACTCTATCCACTGATCATAATATATTACAAGCAACACACACACACACACAGAAAGGAGAGAGAGAGAGAGAGAGAGAGTTGCAAGCAAGAACATGGGTAACTTGCATGCATGCAAAAAGCCATGCTAGGACTTATCTGAGCAACGCAAAGCCTATGGCCATTTGGTTGTATTGATGGTAACACTTCAACCACCACAGTTTTGGTGACCTCGCTGACCTAACTATGAAAAGTTGTTCAAGGCTAAGACTTATCAATTAGTAAGATCAAGGTCCATCTTATGTTGTGGACCAAAGTGAATGCTTATCTCCATCCCCCATCATCATCATGCCTAAGAAGCATGGAAAGTTAAGGGGGTGTGGATTATAGGAAGTTGAATGAGTAGACTATCAAAGACCCTTTTCCATTGCCCTTCACTGATAGCATTCTAAATGAAGTGGTCAGGCGTATTCATTCATAGATGGGTATAGTGGGTATAGCTAGATCACCATGGCTGAGAAGATAGGGAAAGGCCCACTTTGATTAGCATATTCAAGTGAAATAATGTCATTCAGTTCAAAAATGCACTAGCAACATTTGAAAGGTTCATGGAAAAAGCATTTTGAGCAATGCTATTAAATAAATTTTCAAGGTACATAACACAATTCAGGCACTTGGAGTGTTCAGATCCAAAAGTTTAGGGAGACTCAAATCTCCCTTAATGCATACAAATGTGTGCATTATGTCTTTTTAGGAGATTTGTTGGGGCATACCATTTCAAATGAAGGGGTCATAATGGAGAGATGCCATTTAAAAGATAAAGGAGCCAGTCAATGCAAGCAAGTTCATCAAGGAGACATCAAATTCATAGCCAAGAAGATATTGAGTGTTGGACTATGGTGGAGTACATTGTACACAAATGTGACAAAGCATTGCAAAAGGCATACTATAAGTACATTGTGATGGTACTATGTACATCACCAAATGGGCCAAAGAAAAAGATTTAATGAACAATAAGTCCCAAAGCATAGCAAGATTTTTGTATAAAAATATCCTATGTTGGTTTGGATGCCCTATTGAAATCTTGTTAGATCAAATGGTTTCACTTCACCAATTTGGTGATTCAAATCATGCCAAAGGAGTTCCTAATTTAGCATAAGAAGGCTACCACTTATTATTCAAGGCAAAATAGTAAGGCAAAATAGTAAAGTGGAGGCCATGAACAAGGTGCCTGAAAACATCCTTCAAAAGACCATAAATAGGAAATGAAATGATTGGGATCATAAACTACAAATGACACTATGGGCCCATCATTTCCAATGAGCATTGGTTATGAGATATAATTTCTCATTAAGCTTAAGAGTAGCAACATTAATCTTGCATATAGCAATGCAACATATGAATGGTTGATGAACATTGGCGAATTGTGAATGAGAATAGCCTAGTTGTATTTTCAAGGGAAGGCATGGCATGACGAATACATTTAAAAAATGAAATTTATACAAAGCATGATGGTCTTGCTCTATAACGTCATGCTAGGCAGGAGAACAACAAATCCTATGTTGACATTGTATGGCCCAAACAAGATCAAAGACTATCATGATGTAGGGACATTGATTCTTAAAGGTTGGAAGAGAACAAATTGCCAAAACTAGTGAATGGCGTGCAAGTCAAACTCAAGTCTAGAGCAAACTTTTTTGCCTTGGAGAAGGGACCCATAGTAAAAGACTATATGAACATAGCTAGGTGGTAGCCATTACACATCAAATTACAACTAATGGGATGAAGGAAGCGATCATGGGAAGATTCACACAAAAGGGCCATCATTCCTTGAAATCTAGGAGCATTAAATGGCCACAATGCAATAGTAAGAGCACACTCCATGATGAAGATGCTACAACATGTTTTGGCAACAAGTTGGTAATTGACATAGAGTTATGAGGAGGTAACCTACATCCACATTCTTAAAAATCACTCCAATTGTGTCCATCCTGGCAAGATCCAAGTGAAGAAATCTTAGTCAAGAGACACTCCCTCTTTCATGTCTCCATTATCCAATGTCCACAGCCTAGCAATGCTTCTTGGCCTCTTCACATGCACATGCATGAGGGAGAGGCAAATTCTGTTCATGATGATACTAAGGGAAATTTCATTTATGAATTTGGAGATCATTTGAATTTTAAAGACTAGTCTAACACTAGTCTTTGGAGATCACTAGAATTTCAATTATTACTTTGGAGATCATTTGAGTTTTCAAGACTAGTCTTTGAATCTAACACCACTACCCAACACAACTAAGTAGCTACAATGATGATGTGATGAGATGACGATGTGGAAGATGATGATGCTGTGGAGCAAACTAGGCATTATGGTAGAGGTCAAGGGGATGTAGACTAGTAGGCTTGGAATGGTAGTACTCATAGTAGAAATGGAAGGAACCACTAAGGTTAGATGAGTTTTTCAATGATGGGATGGAGAACAAAACTATATTTTTTCTCATCAGCTGCACAAAATTGGTTGATCTAAATTATACTATGCAATAGGTTCATAATATCTCATAGTTTTATAATTATATTGCGTGGTATTCACATAATTCCATGCACTATCAAGTGTACTTGTATGACCAACATGTGGCAAATTATTACCATGTATAGGTATGTGATTGATCTAGATACAGGCCGTTAAGCAAAAAATGTTTGGTGAGTATCTAGCCTCAATATTTAGTTATTTCTTTTGTTTGCATTTGTCGATCAAGGCAAGATGTGTGGCTCGCAATTGCCGAACTAAATGCCGCCTCCTACATAAGGTGCATAGGTTCAATTTTTAGTTCTTTTTTTGGGTTTGTGTTGTCAGTTAGGGATCAGCATGGCTCACAATTTTTGGCTTTGATTGCCTTGCCCTAATTGATGTGTACAACTTCAAGTTTTTTCTTTTTTTGTTTGTTTGTCAGTCAAGGTCCAAGTGTGTGGCTCCCAATTGCTAGCCTTGATTGCCTTGCCCTAACTAACATGTAGGGAGGGATTTGAAGTAATTTTTTAGTGTTATGTAAATAAAGAGAGAGTTTCTAGCTTCAAGACTTTAGTTTTTTTTTTTGGTCAATCAAGATGTGTGGCTTGCAATTGTCAGCCTTGATCAGCTCTTCCTAATTGACTTGGGGGGAGAGAGAGAGATAGAGATAGAGAGAGAGAGAGAGAGGGAGAGAGAGAGAGAGTACTTTGTGGTAGCAAGGTCTAGGAGCATAGTCTAAAGCAACCAAGATGAGGTCATTGTGTGTGTAGAGTAGTGGCAAAGCTTACAACTTTAGGTTTTTTCTTTTTTTGTTTGTTTGTCAGTTAGGTCCAAGTGTGTGGCTCCCAATTGCTAGCCTTGATTGCCTTGCCCTAACTAACATGTAGGGAGGGATTTGAAGTAATTTTTTAGCGTTATGTAAATAAAGAGCGAGTTTCTACTTCAAGACTTTAGTTTTTTTTTGTGTCAATCAAGGCGTGTGGCTTGCAATTGTCAGCCTTGATCAGCTCATCCTAATTGACTTGGGGGGAGAGAGAGAGAGAGAGAGAGAGAGAGAGAGAGATTACTTTGTGGTAGCAAGGTCTAGGAGCACCACAGTCTAAAGCAACGAAGATGAAGTCATTGTGTGTGTAGAGTAGTGGCAAAGCTTCTCTTGTCTTGAGCTTCAAAGATGGTATGATTAATTTAAAAGAATGAGGATAGCCAAAATCCTCTCTAGAAAAGATCCAATCATACTTGCAAAATTAGGATCTAGAGAGAGAAAGACAAAGCTTCCACTTTTTAAGGTCCCTCTAACAAGTGTAGAAACTCTTACCCAAAATATGTATGGCAATCTTGGGTTGCTGAGGGACCCATTGTGAAATGCCTTCGTCTTCCGTAGGATAGGCTGAAGAAATGCCGTTGCTACTATGGCTTTCCTTCTTTGTTCCTTCATTGTTCCTTCAATCGTTTGTATTGAAGAGAATGCAACTTTTAGCGATCTTTCTACAACATCACTTCAATCACTTTGGAAATATTTACAATATTGGATCACTTTGATCACTTTGGAGCTTTGTACATCACTTTAATCACTTTGGAAATATCTATGATATTGGATATATACAAACATCATCATAGTGACATCCATCATCATAGCAACAGCTCTTCCTCTCTCATTAGCATTGAGAGTGTTCTCCTACCCTACTATGTGATACTAATCATCATAGTGACATCTCTTCCTCTCTCACTAGCATTATCCAACCACTTTATTTCAAATCTTCAACTCAGTTTAATCGAAATATTTTCTCATATTATGGTCCTTGGCTTATCAAAGCACGATGTCCCCATCCGTTCTGACATCTTCAAGCCTATTCCAGAGCTCCTTGATGCACTTCTCTACTTCTTGTCTTCTATGCCTTTCCATGTTGACCATTTTTCCAATGGCCTCAGCTTGCTCTTGTGCCTACAAGGCCCTTGCTTTTTCCTCTCTACCTTGGCTTCTACACCCTTCCTAAGAACTTTCGCATGTAGCACTGCCTTTGATGTATCGGTGGCTTTCTCTTGTAGAAAATCGCCTTCTGAGACATCTTCTTATCATATTGCTCAAAACCCTTTGAGGGTAGATGTAACCAGGTGCATTGCAACTCCAACGGAATGAGCTGACAATTTGGATTTGCCATCCATGTAATTCTTCAAGTTTGTTATCATGCTTTTGGAGATCGCCCTTGAGAAAGAGACATCACGTCCTTTCAATTGCTCTACTGCTACTTAAACCTTCTAAAACTTCATGGTTCTTCTCATATCAAGAAAGAAGTACATTGTCTTCTTCAGCACATTCTGGAGGCTTTTTGGCAAGCTAGAAAGCTTGACTCCACCATGTTTACTAATCTAAGCATTGGGGGTATACATCTAGAATATCTTGTCTTTTCCACTGCTTCTCCAAGAAGTGTGCTTTCAAATTGCCTCCATGAATGCCTAGCACATTTTCAATCATGCTTTTAGTGATGGTAATCTTCTAACCTTGACAGATTGTTTGTCCCTCCTCCACGTTCACCTCTTGTACCAACCTAGTGAAGTTGGTGAGAGCATCCAAATTGGGCTTTTGAAGAGCGAGTGAGAAGTTCCCATATGTCATGATTTCAAGATAAAGGGAGGAGAGGCTCTCGCACTGTGCTACAAAGGGGAGGCTCCTGGATTGTGTCGTAGCTCTTCGCCTATCAACATGAACTATTGCTTTCAATTTTTGTGCTCTCAAATCTAAGGACCACTAAGCTCATTCCACTCAATTTTCCACTCGTACTTTTAGCGCATCATTCCCCGCATCATTCCCCAAGAGGATCACCAAATGTTGACAATCTTTTTCCCTCATCTCTCATTGACCCATGTACCCAGTGCTCATTACATAGTGCTAGTGCTGGCTGAAGATGCCCTCTCTTGCACTCATGGTGCACATTACACGTGCCTATCAATGCAAGGTTTATATGTCAAGAAGAACTAACAAGGGGGCTTGGAGTTGCATGGAAAAAACCATATGGAGATGGGTGAAGGAGCGTAAACGAGTCAACAAGAAATGCACCATAAAATGAATACACACTAGGTACAAAACTCTATCTCTTATATTAAGGGAAAGAGGCCTCAAATAGCCAAAGCTAAAAAACAATGTTCGTGCCACAACAAGTGTGTGTGGTTGTAGGCGCTTGTCTCAACTCAAAACCTCTCTTAGCATAACAAGACAAGAACAAGACTCAAGCAACTGAGTACTAGAGTGAGCCCATCCTACTTTGGATTAATGGCTTCAATAACCTAGAACCTCCTACTCAACTTGGTGGTTTGGTGAACTGATACCTAAAACCTTCCCAAATCTACTATAATTGCATGCATAGATTGGACTACTTGCTCAACTTTCCACTGTGTGGCCTAGCCACTTCTTGGCCCTTGGTGATCTAATCTAGGTGCGTGGTCATTGGAAACTTGGGTTGTGTGTGTGTTGACACTAGGTCAATAGAGATTTTTGTGGCAATAGAATTGCATGTGCAATAAGAGAATGCAACTGTGAGTTTTTTTGTATGTCGATTTATGACTAGTAAACTCTAATGGATCATTGAATGATCTATAGTATGATTTCTGAACATGGAGATCTTGAGCTTGGTCTTGAGCATGTGGTTGCATGCATACCTCCTAGATAACTTATGTGGAGATAGTGAACCATTGGTAGCCATGATTGTGTGTCAGGTAGCCTGAACGGATTCAAAAGCATTTTTCATTTTGTTATGCGATAGTTCTACTCCATTGAGGTGTAGTTTGCAAAGTACACAATGGAAGCAAGCCGATAGCTAGCTAATATGCCAAAGGATACCTATTGCATAACCAAAGGCATTGACATGGACATGGAAGGTTGTTGTTGCTCCTTAAAGTCTATCATGCAATCTTTATCTTGGTGGAATCTCACCTCCTTTTTTGTGAGCTCCTAGAAGGAGAAACAACTCAAGTTAAGTCCTTGATAAAATTGCATAGTAAAATCTTATAAAGCTAATGAAATGTGAACTTGTGTAAGGCTATTTGGCTCAATCATATTTCCAATAGCTTCAATGTTTAGATGTTTAATCATGATCCCATCCTGGCATGCTACAAAACTTTTGGAATTTGCATAAAATAAACTAAAGATTGAATGAAATTTCTACCTCATGGCATTTCTTGAAAATTTCTTGAGACAATAGAGGTAGTTATCTTCATTAATACGTATACAAATATCATCTAGATAAATGGAAGAAACTCGGTTAAGTACTCTTGAACTTATCTACCATTAATTTTTGAAAAGTGGATCACACATTTCTCAGTTAAGTACTCCCTTGAATATATCTAACATGAACTCAGGTATGTGCTTCTTGAATGAATCTATCATGTATCTTTAAAAGTGGATGGTGCATTACTTAGGCTGAATGGCATGAAATTGCATGGGTAAGATCCACACTTGGTGATGAACATGATCTTCTACTAGTCCTCTATGGTATTTGATTGTACCCATAATAACCATCCATGAAGGGGACCAAGAAAGCATTTCAATATTGTTTAAGCATTCATCTTGTGGTAGTTCGCATGCACTCACTCAGAGTCGTTTGTTTTTCTTGGGGAGATCATGATTGGGAATAACTAGATACTTTAGATGATTACATAGATGAACCCAAATATGATTAGCTAGTCAAACTTAGCTTTCACTAGCTTAGCATAATTTAAGTCCATCCAATAATGCTATAAATATACTAGCTTGGCATCAAGGGTAGAGGGATTTCATGATGGTAGATATCAAGGTGCACACCTATCATGTCTATGTAGTTCTATGCAAACACATCTCTATATCCATGAACAGAGGCTTGATTTACTTTAGCTCGAGGGCACTCTGGGTTTACTTTTGACTACTTGAGAAACTACCTCTGTTCCCAAATTAAGACCTTGAGTGGTCTTAGGTATAATGAGATTATCCACATCAATTTGTCTAATTATGGGCCATGGCTAGGGGTTCTTATATTTCCCTCTTTATCTTCCAAAAAGGCTCTAGGGATAAGGTCTTTTGCTCAGTAATCTAGTTGGCCTTTCATTTTCGCCTAAGCTCCACCAGCTACTTAAACAAGTCGATCTCTTATTCGTTGAAAAATTCATTGCCACCACTGAGTTTGGACATCTAAGGGAATTGATAATCATCAACTTCTAGGTCCTAGCATCTACAACTTCTTAGGTCTTAAAGGTGGTTGGTTATTTTTACCTTAGTATCCTCAGTCCTAATTATCATCATCTTTAGCACTCTTGAGCAAAGGTCTTCTTTTGAGTAGTAGGCAATATGAATTTGCCTCATGAAAACCATGCCCACATTGACCATGTAGTGTAGCTTTCCTACTATGATGATTATGTTTGAGAGAATTCCATGAGGGGCTAATCGGTCATTTACCCCTAGGGAGATAGCTTCACGTTTTTCATTTTCAACCTCTTTACAAGTCTCTCCAAGATGATAATGATGCCTGACCCTACATCCAGAAGGACAACTTGAACAATTTCTTTTTTATCCACATTGTGATGATGGGTACACCACCTTGTCCACTAAATGTAGGTGTCTTAATAACTAGGATAATCACCAACAAATCCACCATGCTTGTGTTTGAAATGGGAAACTTTGCAAAGTAACTCACTTTTTTTAAAAGCAATATAAGGAGCTAACTGCAAGAGTTGCTTGACAGTGATGTTGATGTTGAGGTCTCCAAATCTTTCCCATGATTGAGTTGCATTATTATTGCTCACCTCTTCACCTCAACTAGACTCCTTGAGTCTTAATGCACACTCAATGCTGAGGAGATTGGTATAAATACTCTAGATGAGGAACTGTGAGCCACTCATCTAGGGGGACGAGATTGTACCCAGTCCGCTTGTCGGTATCATTGTGTGGTTATCTTCTTCATCTCCAATTGATTAAGTGGTGTTTTGTGTGGAAGTGTTACCCTTTTGGTTTTAGCCACACCAATAACAGGATGGTGTTGACAGAGGTGGATATGAAGATGGTCATAAGATCTCAAGGAGTGGCTTGGATGAGAACATAGAAGCAAACATGGCAAAGGAAATGAGCCTCAAGCAAAAAGAACCCCTCATTAAAGTAGGGAAGACATCGGGTCGACAACCAATGAATGACTAATTGATGGGAACAAAATGAATGAACAAAGGAAAATAACAAATTTGAGAGTCAAAAAGAATCTAAAGGACTTGTGGAGAAAAAAAAGTCAACTCAGATTGGGAGAAGATTTGGGAATTGTTAAAACATGGCCAATGCTGTCTTTAATATGAATGGCATCAATTTGCTTGAGTATGCCCCTTATTTGGTGATAAATGTGTTCTTTTCTTGGTCTTCTTTGGCCAATGTTATCTGATGTACCCATCGTATCCATCCATGAATGGATTTATCTCATGCCGTACTACCTTGTCTAGGATGGTTTCTATGAATAGTAATGGGAATGGGTCTTTGATGCTCTATTTGTTCAACCCTTGGTAGGCAACATAGACTCATAACTTGCATCCTTCTTCGATGTGATGATGATTGGAAACAACCAATTGCTTCGGTCAACCTAGTAGATAAATCCTACCTAGAGTAGCTAGTCGATTTCTACCTTCACTAAGTTGGCATAGTTGGTTTTCATTCGGTATCCTTGCTACCGAATGGTGGGGATTCAATGTTGAATCTAGCTCATGGGACCCCCTTCAAATCCATGTATTCCTAGGTGAATACATCTTTGTACTCTCTAAAGAGAACTTAAAGCTTCCTTGGGATTCGTCAAGAAGTTCTTTATTGATCTAGATCAACTTTGGTTCTTTGTGTGATCCCACATTGATTCTTGGATTGCTTTACCTTTGGTGATCCTTCGCTGCCCGCCACCATCTCGCTGACTAGATTGTTTGTTGTTCTTTGAATTCTCTTTGTCCTTATTCATTTTTGGCGAAGCCTTTTGGAAAAGCAGTACATAGCTCTTGAACTTCCATCAACCTGTCATTTAGTACTTGCATTGCATCAATCATTGTTTTGAGATCAACACATTATTGAGGGCAAAAAGCTTTCTTATGGGAACCTCTTCATCCTAGATTACCATGTGATGTCAATCTGAGAACCTCTTCATTCTAGATTATCATTTAAATCATCTTAATATTTGTTGTGAGCTGCTGGTAACCCCCGCCATGTTGCACCTCTACTAAGCCCTTCTCCAGCGCCATACAAATTCGTACACCTTGCAGATGTCAGCGCCATGTCATCGCATCCAAGGATTTGCATGGTCCTGTGTAGCCACGCATAATCACACACCCTCTCTCATCAATGCATCAAGGCCCAATGCCAACACACCGCCGATGATGGTGCTCCAGTAACTCCCTGGTCATAGTCCTCTAGAACATTTTAGTGTTGAAATATCTTCCTGGCTTTTCATCCAGTGGCTCCTGCTCCTTCGGGTCTGGTTCCATTTATGCACACCATCCTGGTACACGAGTCCATCTCTGGTAGCACCACCTGGCACCACCTCCTTTAGTAACACGAACTCGAGCAATCCAGCTCCTTTAGTCACACCACCTCCTTCAATCACACGAACTCAAGCACAAGCAATCCAGCTGTCATGATCTTCCAGTTGTCCCCCTCATAATGAGTGAACAACCTGGAGTCTTCCAGGCACCATGCTCTGAGGGTTTGTTTCAACCCGTCCTTCCTTTGCAAGGTTCGCAACCAATGAATATCTCTAGATAACCTGGACCATGAACTCTCGCTAAGCTCTCAATCAAGTACTCTTCTGGCTTCAGTACACTTTGTCTATCACCTTCCAGCACTTTGTGTCCGAGATTTGAAGAAGCATCCACACTTCCCCTTCTGCCCTCGAAGAAGGCCAATTCCTTCCAATCTCGCACTACTTGAGACAAATGAATAGCAGAGTCTCTCCACAGCATGCTATAAACGCTCAAATGAAGAACATTCAGTACATACCAGATTGTCATACTACTTGTGTGCTAGCTCTAAAAGCAAATCATGTACCTCATCGAGGCACCCACCAATAGCCTATGTAATCTTGTACTATCCCCTTCTGAAGTACAGCATCCATCTGAACATGAGACCCTAGGGCACTCCATGTAATCCACCCTCGTGTTAGTGTCAATAGCCACACACCTGGAAGATACCAAGCACTCCATGCTATCTATCACCTTCACAAAGGCATATGACTCCCCATTGACCTGTTGAGATATCGAGCTCCACTCGTGATATGCCAGGGTGGCTGTTGTGCATTTATGTCATTGACTTGTTAGCTGCAGATACGGTTGGTACACTGCCCATGAATAATAGCTGGATGACAGCTATCCTTATGTACTCTAGTTCGTGGCTCAGTTAGTATGCCACCTTAGTTAGCTGAGTTTGGTTTGAGACCCACATATAGGTTTCTTCTATTTCTTTGTACTAGAGTTTTTTTGGCTTTCACAACTAAGAAGAGGAAAACTATTTTCAGCCTCCACCTTTGTGTGTATTCCGCCATTGTGTATGTGAGAAAGCCGCAAGTGAGACTCCTTCCTTCTCTCCCACTATCTTCACATGGTATCAGAGCCTGGTTCGTGGTAAGGAGCTCAAGAAAGCAAACCAAGTTCGCGGTGTCCTGGTAAGAGAACAAGTGTTGCTTTCCTTTTTCGAGTTTGGGAGCAAATCTCTGCAGGTAGCACAGCCGAAAAGTGCAAGAGTGCATTGTCTCATATTGAGACGCCCTTCACGGTGTGGCGAGAGGGCCGTATATATTGCGGGATAGGCGAAGCCCTCGGTGACTTTATTTTTCTGATTTGAGGCCACTTCGGGGCCCGTTTTAGAGGCGGAAGTTCTCCGCAAGCACTGTGAAAAAGGCCCTGTTTTTGCTGTGAGACCATTGCTCCGCAGGTCGGTGAAAAGTTACCGTAGAAATTGCATCGTATGCCTGTGCACAGATATATTGGGAGTTACAGAATCATCCTTATTGCCTGTTGATGCAAAATCGTCACTAGGAAGTGACTGTGTGGTTAAATACCACTTTCGTCAGTTTTGCAGATTTGCCCTTGTGAGGCAGAAGCTGTGTTTTTTACAGTGATAGAATATCTTGCAGTGTTCTGTAATGGCGTCTGATTCTCTTTCACAGATTGTCACTGAAAACCTTGACAAGAACAACTTCCAAGCATGGAAGTTTAGAATGACGAATTTCCTTATGGGAAAAGGCTATTGGGAGTTCATTACAGGAAATGAAGAAGAACCAGTTCTTCCTAATGTTCCCAATCAACAGGAAATGCAGGCATTTAAAGGATGGCATGAGAGAGCCAGAAAAGTTATGTACTGGCTGTCTATCAGTATTTCAGATTCTATGATTGTGCATATTTAGGATGCAAGTACGCCAAAGGAGGCATGGGATACTTTGGCAAAAATGTACAGCACAAATACGCAAGCCAGGAAAATGCAGCTCAAGCAGGAGTTGCATAACGTGCAGAGAGAAAATATGAGCATCAACGACTACCACATGAAGGTAAAGAAAATTGTAGATGCACTTGCTTCCATTGGGTCACCAGTGGAAGATGATGATCTAGTTTCTGTGACCTTGAATGGTCTAGGAAAGGATTATGCACAGTTCCGGACATCCATTGCCGTCCATGAAAAATTTCCTGATTTTGAGGAGTTGTTTGCTCTTCTAATTTCTGAAGAGCAGAGAAATGGTGGTGCATCTTCTTCAAGAGGAACTTCAAAAGAAACTGTCTTCTACTCAAATGTTGGAAGAGGTAGAGGCAGAGGTAGAGGAGGCCGATCTGGAGGCCGTTGTAGAAATCAGAATATGCAACAAACTCAAGAAAACTAGTCCTATGGAGGAGGACGTGGTAACTCTAGAGGCAGGGGGAGCCAAAGAGGTCGTGGTGGATGGCAGAGAGGCCAAAATGCAAACAGCAATGTTGAATGCTACTATTGTGGTAAAATGGGTCATATGGCTAAAGGCTGCTACAAAAAGCAAAATGACATTATGAATGGAAAATTGCAGCAAGGCAATTATGCATCCTCTAGTAGACAGGGTGATGACAGAAATGAGCATTTGTTTATGGTGCAGCACATGACCAAATCTGTGACAAGTGCAGAAGAAAGTAATGATGTGTGGTATGTTGACTCAGGTGCATCAAACCACATGACAGGTCATGCAGAATGGATGCAGGATGCAAGGAAAATGGAAAGACCAGGATTTGTGGAGAGTGGTGATGATACTGCACATCCTATTGTGCAGATTGGTAAAATTCCTTTGTCTATGCAGGATGGGAAAAAGAAATACCTGTCTGATGTATTTCATGTCTCGAATATCACCAAGAACCTGGTTTCTGTTGGTCAAATGGTTGAGCAAGGCTTGCAGGTCAGATTTAATCCTCATGTATGCTTTGTTGAGGATATGAAAAATAACGGTCGCTTGATAGCACAAGGAAAGAAGAAGGGTAGGATGTTTACGTTGGATGCGGACATGCCTGAATTGAGTGCAGCAATGTTTGCACATGGGACCGGTGTAGTTGCAGATATTG
This sequence comes from Dipteris shenzhenensis, assembly GCF_047967505.1. NCBI lineage: Eukaryota > Viridiplantae > Streptophyta > Polypodiopsida > Gleicheniales > Dipteridaceae > Dipteris > Dipteris shenzhenensis. The sequence goes on from NC_141627.1 coordinate 24,193,467, forward strand.
ATATCTGGCATAAACGCATTGGTCATGTTAATGTACAACGACTTAAATCAATGCAGGCCTAAAATATTGTTGCAGGATTGCCTAAATTCAAGGTTGCAGAAATGCATAAGGTATGTGAAGCCTGTCAATTTGGAAAATAGGCAAGGAAACCATTTTCTAGACATGTTCAAGAGAGTAAGAAGCCATTGGAATTAATCCACTCTGATGTGTGGACTACTAAAGCTGCATCTATTGGAGGCTGTCATTACTTTGTCACTTTTATTGATGACTACAGCAGAAAAGTTTGGGTGCATTTTATGAAAAAGAAAAGTGAAGTGTTTGGGCATTTCAAAGCTTTTAAAGCTATGGTTAAAAAAGAAACAGGCCTACAAATAAAATGCCTAAGGTCAGATGGAGGGGGAGAGTACCTCTCAAATGAGTTTACAAGGTTCCTGGAGGAGCATGGCATAAAGCAGCAATATTCATGCAGTCATACCCCACAGCAAAATGGACTTGCAGAAAGGAAAAACAGGCATATTGGAGAGGTATCTCGGGCCATGCTAAATGAAAAAGACCTACCAGATTATTATTGGGCTGAAGCAGTTGCTACAGCAGTTTACATAATGAACAGGACTCCCACTACAGCAATACATGGCATGACGCCAGAGGAGATGTATACTGGTAGGAAACCAGATATTTCTCATTTGAAAATTTTTGGTTGCATTGCCTATGTTCATGTGCCAGATGAGTTGAGGTCCAAGTTGGATCCAAAAGCTGAGAAGTGCATCTTTATTGGTTATTCTCTGTAGCAGAAAGGGTATAGATGCTATAACCCTTCTACTCGTAAGTTTACAGTGAGTAGAGATGTTGTTTTTTATGAGATGAGCAGCTGGTATAGACCAGTAAATGTGATTGATGATGTAGATGCACAAAATGGTAATGCTGCACAGAATTCACAGCAGCAATCACAAAATATTAGTGGACCTGTAGTGTCCTCTAGCAGTAGTTCACATACTTTGCCATGGACAGGCAGATTGAGATCAGGAGAATCTCCTCAAAGCAATGCAGATAGTGGTATACAGGTATCATGAAAAGGAAAAGAGAAGGATGTTTGATGTGAATGCAGGTCACTCTTATGTGGATGGTGAATCTAGTGGCTTAGAACAGAGCATTGATGATGAGTTGGGTATTCCTTCTGTTGTTACACCTGGAGTAAGGAAGACTAGGGATGTTTTGAGAGCACCTGGAAGTGAGCCTATTTTGCACAGGTCTACCAGAGCTATGTATCCTGTAGATAGGCTGAAATATGATGGATTTACAGCCATTCACTATGCCTATATGGTCAAAGTGATACAGGAACCAAAACCCACTTCTTTTGAGCAAGCCATGGGAAAAGAAAAATGGGAGAAAGCCATGGATGAAGAAATGGATGCCTTGGAAGCAAATGCTACATGGGAATTGGTGCCTTTGCCTAAAGACAAGAATGCAATTGGTTGTAAGTGGGTTTATAAGGTGAAGCACAATGCAGATGGTTCTGTGAACAGATACCAGATACAAGGCAAGATTAGTTGTCAAGGGGTATGCACAGACATATGGCATTGATTATGAAGAAACATTCAGTCCGGTTGCAAGGATGGCAACCGTAAGAGCAGTCATTGCTATGGCTGCATCAAAGGGATGGTCTTTACATCAGATGGATGTAAAGAATGCCTTCTTGCATGGTGATTTGCAAGAAGAGGTCTTTATGGAGCAGCCACTAGGTTATGTTCATGCTGTTCTGTTTGCAGGTTGAAGAAAGCCTTGTATGGCTTGAAGCAAGCACCTAGAGCATGGTCTGAAAAGATAGGACAGTATCTTGTTACTATTGGCTTTCAGGTTTCCAAGGCAGATTTCTCAATTTATGTGAGAAAAACAGAGAAAGGTATTATGCTGCTTGTCATTTATGTTGATGATTTGATCATCACAGGTGATAGTGATGAAGATATCCTTCATGTGAAAATGCTATTAAAGCAGAAGTTTGAGATGAAGGATTTGGGAGAGCTGCGTTATTTCTTGGGCATTGAGGTGATTAGATCACCAAGTGGGATATAGCTCTTACAGAGGCAGTATGGATTGGACATGCTATCCAAATATGGGATGACAGGTTGTAAGCCTATTTTTGTTTCTTTGGAGCAGAATGTGAAGCTGAGCGCAGATGCAGGTGAGCTTCTGGAAGACCCTACTATGTACAAATGCATAGTAGGAAGTTTGATTTATATGACTATTACCATGCCAGATTTGAGCTATGCTGTTGGATTGGTAAGTCAGTTTATGCAGGCTCCAAGGAAACCGCATTTGGATGCGGCTAGATGCATACTCAGGAATGTGAAGTCCACATTGCAGTATGGACTATTTTATGAGGCTGGGGTTCAGATACAATTGCATGGATACACTTATGCTGATTGGGTTGGTAGTATTTCTGATGGACAATCTACCAGTGGATGTGTTCTCTTTTGGGAGTGCTGCAGTCACTTGGAGCAGCAAGAAACAGCCTACAGTTGCCTTGTTGAGCATAGAGGCTGAGTACAGGGGTGCAACAATGCTTGCATGTGAGGTAGCTTGGTTGCATAAGCTACTTTATGATATGCATCAGTTTATAGATGAGCCAGTTGTCATTTATTGTGACAACATGAGCGGTATACACTTGGCAAATAACCCAGTCTATCATGCTAGAACAAAGCACATTGAGGTGCATTATCACTATGTGCGGGAGAAGGTTTTACTAGGTCTTATTGATCTAGTTTATGTCAGCACAGAGGATCAAGTAGCTGACATATTCATGAAGGCATTGGGCGCAAAGAAGCTGTGCAAGTTCAGAGACCTGCTTGGTGTGCAGGAATTGGGATTGAGCTCGAGGGGGAGTGTTGAGATATCGAGCTCATCTCGTGATATGCTAGGGTGACCGTCGTGCATTTATGTCACCGACTTGTTAGCTGCAGATGCAGTTGGTACACCGCCCATGAATAATAGCTGGATGACAGCTATCCTTATGTACTCTAGTTCGTGGCTCAGTTAGTATACCACCTTAGTTAGTTGAGTTTGGTTTGAGACCCACATATAGGGTTCTTCTATTTCTTTGTACTAGAGTTTTTTTGGCTTTCACAACTAAGAAGAGAAAAACTGTTTTTAGCCTCCACCTTTGTGTGTATTCCCCCATTGTGTATGTGAGAAAGCTGCAAGTGAGACTCCTTCCTTCTCTCCCACTATCTTCACATGACCCACATCTTAATGTCAGACATCCTCACTATGGTTTCTAGGTCAACATATTTGATCTCAGTAACACACGGAGATGTCACCAGGAACAACTCTTCAATTACCACATTTCTTTGGCCTTTGTATCACACTCTGAATCTAAGTTGGACTCCTTCCTTTTGTTTTTCTGATCTGCCTTCTTCTTTTTGCAGTCCTTCGCAAAATGACCTGGCATGTCACAAGTGAGGCACTTCTTCTACTTCCTCTTGGAAGTGTCCTTGTCATTAGAGTCATCTTTCTTGAACTTGCCACAGTTAGGCTTGCCCTTTCCTTTACTAGAGTAATCCTTTGCCAGGAGCACCTTGTCATCTTTGTTGTTGTTATAGAGCTTCTCCCTAGCTTCCTCCTGTAGTAGTAAGGACCCAACTCCTCAGAAGTTAGAGGTGTTGTCGTCTGTCCTATTGTCACAGTCGTAACAAAGCTTTTGAAACTCTGAGGTAGCCTCCTCAGTACCATCAAGGCCAAATACGGTCCACCTTCTGACCAAATGATGCCAGTTGATCCCTCACCAGCTTGACCTTCATCAAGTGGCTATGTACCGAATCTCTGTCACCCATATCAAGGCTGTAGAGCTAATGCTGAAGAAGCAAGATCCAAGATGTGTTATCTGTCTCGTATAGATCCTTCAGAGAGACCCACGCCTCTACTGACATCTCGACCATCTAGATGTGAGGAAGCACAGAGTTCGCCGTAGTCCCTATGATCAATGCCAGAGCATGGGCATCTCTGTCTTCCCAAGCTTTGAGCTCCTCTCTGTCTACTGCCATGAGTATATTCCCTTGTCTGTCCACCATGTCCTCTGATTTCGCCTCCACTCTCGTTGTCAATTTCCACAGCTTTTGAGCCACAAAATGACTCCGGATCTTCACCTTCCAGATCGGGCAGTTTGTCCCGTCTAGTTTCCCAGACTCTCTAAAGCTAGGGATAGTGAAAGAAAGAAAACTGGGGGAGGAGGAAGGGAGAGCACGGGCTGAAGAGGATATAGAGGTTGACATCTATGCTACTAAACCACATAGCAAAATTGATCAAACTCAATCTTCAGTAGACCAGAACTCTGAACGCACCTGACTGAACCTGAGTCACCCTCCTTCTTGTAAGGGCACTGTCTTCCAGTCGTGGAAGTCGATTCCCAAGAGCTCCTGAATTAGGGTCGTCCTTCAGCAAGGTCCCTGCCTTCAAGCTCCCACACCTGTGAGCCTCCTACTTGGGCTCTAATACCATGTTAGAAATGACCCAGTAGAGGGTACGCACAGCGGAAGACTGATAGAATTGCCTAGGAGCTCACACAGTGTGGTGTGGGGTGTGGAATCACAAACTTCTTAAACTTATGTGCATAGGGTGTGCAAGCCAGTAAATAGACAATGCTTAGAGACAAATATAGAAGCAACACTTTATATTTCCGTCTGTCCACAAAGTAGGACAAGATACAATACCAAAAGGTTCTCCTACTAGATGTCAAACACTTCTAGATCTCTGAGCCCTCATGCTTCACCTCGAGCGTATGTAGAATCTCTGTCTAAAGTGTTCTTCTCCACCTTACTGCCTGTGAATCAGCCTAGGTGGGCAGCACCTTGCTGAGCTAGGTTTGCAGCCTTCCAACTCCCTTGGTCCTCCAGGATAGGCTCCAAGTGTGCTGGTGTCTGTTGCTCTTATTGTTCCTGCTTTTGCTACTCCAGAAGATGAATGTATGAGGCTCAATGGCCTCCTTTTATAGGCCAAAGGCCTTCCCCCAAAAAATCGACCAACAGCCTCAATCTGGCCGACCCAAACAGGCCGATCAAGTTGTTGTAAAACTGCCCTAAAAGGGCTCTCATAACAAGGGCCCCTAGCCCACAAAACTAGGGCTTTGGCCCTCACTTCAAGGGCAGATGCCCCCCTTTGCCCTGTCATTTTCTAGGCATGGTAGGCTGGCTGGAACTAGCCCTACCAACCCTATACTTGGCTGACCAGGCGCTGCTGGTAACCCCTGCCATGTTGCACCTCTACCAGGTCCTTCTCCAGCGTCGTACAGATCCGTACACCTTGCAAATGTCAACGCCATGTCATCGCATCCAAGGATTTGCACAGTCCCGTACAGCCACGCATAATCACCCGTACTAGAGATGCTGTTGTTCCATACTGTTCCTTCAGGGATCCTCCTCTCTTGGCTGTGAGGTGCTGCCCATGTGGAAGCCCCCTCTCTCTTCTCTAGGCATCTTTTGCCCTAGGTCTCCCTCCCCCACGCTCTCCTCATATGGAGGCTTACAGATGGGGAGGCAACCTTTCCAACACATCGTCTTACGTGGATGATTGGAAACATGGCCCTGGATTGTAAGGACCCAAAAAACCATCTGGCATGAGGAGGCTGACCACCCACTCGGCCGCCTACAAAAATGACCCATGAACTACGCGTGCGACTTGGCACGATCCAATTGAGCGGTCCACCCCACCGGTGGAGCCGTGTGAGAACTAAACACACCCTGATGGTTGGGCGGGTGGTCGAAACCCACACTATGATAGTGTGGTTGAGGCATATTGAAACAAGAGAGAGCTAGGTAGCACTCCCAAACGAGGGGTAGGGAGGCCTGGTCTAGTGTGCTACGATCCATTGATTGATTCAAAGCCCAGGAATGATCTGGCTGTTCTCGGTCTATGGTTTATAGTTCTTTCTTTCTTTCAGTGTTGATTGTTCGTTCATACACAAAGTGCAGGGACAACACACAAAACAAAGACGAAGAGCACTCGCCGACTTCAACACATCGAAGCTCGCCATCGCCATCGCCATCTTCATCTTCATCTTCATCTTCATCTTCTCCATCTTGCTTGCTTGCCCTTTCGCATTTCTTGGGATCCCTTCCTTCCCCCTCAGATCCTTTGCCTTCTGCACCTCCCCCTCCCTTACCCATTTCCAGGGTTTCGCAACCGCCCCCTCTGCTTCCTCCCCCCCCCCCCTTTTGCCCCCTTTTTACACACCTCCCTTCTTTGTATCCTCACAACGAGACTCACTTCCCAGACACTCCCATTCCAGATCTCATCGGCCTCTCCTCTCATATTGCCTCAGCATTTCGCCTCCGGAGGTGCTGCCTTAGCGTGACAAGGGATTCGCGTCTACCATTCCTCATTTTTTAAAACGAAGATCTTGTTAAAAAACCCGAGGTCCCGATGAACGATCGAGCTCTTGTTGCCCTTGGTCAATACGATTCCAAATGCGGTGACGTGAACTCAGACGGCTTTCAGACGTCATCAGTGTGATATGATATGCCATTCGCTACGGATAAAGGATTTTCGGGACTTTCATACCCTTACATGTGAAATATAATTTTTGGTGGCTGGTCCTGAACATCAAGTTGACGTTTTTAAAGGCTCTGGATAGAGCCATTGCCATGAAGAGCATCTACGAGAAGGCTTCTTAGAACCTTCCACTCTACAACTGGATCACAGAGGCCGTTTATGACTATAACCGCCGCCTTACGTGAACTTGATTTCGTGCTGTCATTACATCTGCTGAATGGTCTTCTTTGCTTCGCTATATAAGCAGCTAGAGCAATTTCCGTTGATTAGCCAAATGGATCTAAACATAGCTGAAGATGAGCATCAACATGAGGATGCCGATTTAGTTGTTGATATTGAAATTGATGATGAAGCCAACGGCAGTATCGAGGCTATGGCTTTGCCACAGGAGGGAACGGGTGCAAGGATGGGGGCTGTGGCTGAGTTTGTATGTGTTACTGATCCTGATCATGAGGGTGACGGGTCTAGGTCTGAGCCTGAGCACGAAGAGGGTGAAATATCTGATGATAGTGAGCAGGCTGTTGAAGACCACGCAACAGCTGAACAGTCTGTATCACTTGCTAATTTTTCTGAAAATAATTGTCCAATCACAGAGGGTAATCCAAGCCTTCTTGATCATCCTCCCATTTTCGTGAAACCTGTTGTTAATCCTTATTCCCAATGGTCTGGCAGACTAGATAGTGAGGGAAGACAGCGTGGATGGGGCTGGCGAACAGAAGCTACTTCTTTTTCTCCTCAACCTGATCATTTCTACCAGATTGCTTGGGCTAAAGGTGTGCAGGGAAGCCCAAAAGAGTCAGCAGCGGATTCAGCTCAGGGCGATGCAGGAGACACAACGACAGAAAGCTTGCAAAGAGATTCCAGGATGTATGAAAGTATGATGAGGTGTTACCCTTCCTTTAGGGACGTTTCAGTGAGGGCAACCAAACCAGGTGACACTGATGCAGGTGTAGCTGCCCCTTTACACAGGTCTACATCATGGCCAGCAAATCGAGATGTTGAGCGTCCCATGAGCAGGAAAGCAGGATGGTTAGTTGGTGACCGAGGAGATTACTCAAGCTTTATGAGAAGTGATATTGGATACCTTTGGGATGAAGGGGGAGATTGGTCTGAACAGCGAAGGGGCCCAGGCGTGGAGAACTGGAAAGGGCGAGCAGACAAGGGTTTTGTTTTCAACCATGGAATGACAGAGAGGCCAGTTACAATAAGAAGCACAGTGGAGAAAGTGGAAAGGGAGATATTAGAGCCAAACAAAAAGGTTGAGAATCGAGCAGAAGAAAGGAATGCTGTGGGAACTTTGCAAGAGAGTTTGCCCAGCCAGTTGAAAGAGCAGCAGCCACGAAAATTAGATTCTACAAGGACCCACAAGGGTGACAGGCGCAGGAATGAAAAGGAGGAAGGAGAGTTAGAAGAGGGGGAGATTGAAGGGGATTTATTGGCGCAGAATACATCCATACAGAAATTGGATGTTCTTGAGTCATCTGGGTTGGCACTGGACAAGCAAGTCAGGTATCCCAAGAGCAGGGAGAAACAAGCTGGGAAATCATCTGAGAGGTCCTATTCACAATCTAGCTCAAAGGAATCGAGACATCAGGAAAATTCCAACCATCGACATGCCGCCGCTGACTATGATAGAGACAGGCTCCTTGCAGAATGTGCTGAGCAAGTGAGGAACGTGGCAGTTAAAGATGCTCAAAAGTGAGTTTAAAATTGTTCACGCCTTTACTTCAAAGCCTAGCTATGTGCTCTGAACAAGCAAATGATGTCATTTGAAGCTGAAGAGAATGGACTTGTACTCAACTAGATCTCAGAATTTTGCAGGTCTTTTATTGACGTCTGTATGCAACTGCGGAAAGCCCTCAAACTTCTGCGTGATGTCAATAAACGATTAGAACTGCAAGACAAACACTCAGAAGGGCATCGACGGAGAATTTCTGCTCTAACTCGGCAAGCATTTTCTGGAATTCGTGCAGCCTATGCTGTGAGTTTTTTGTTTGTTTTTGGGGGTTCTGAGCTACGCTCGTCCATTCCTCTCTCTGCATGTGCTTCCCATAGCTTTCTGCTCAGTGAATGGCTTCTGTGGACTTGGTGCTGCCTTGGTTGTCGCGTGAGGTGTATAAAGGGATCCGGCATTGGAACGTGCGTTCTTTGGTAGCTCACCGTTTCACTTCCCCCTTTTACTTTTTTAGGTCAGAAACACCGCAATAGGGAAAGAGCAGGAGCAAGACACGGATTATTTCCCAAGGTTTGTATGTGGTTTTCTCCTCTGCTTACCTTGGCCAAAAAACTGCATGTAAGAGTGCCAAAGTTTGAAGATTATAGACAGAAAGGACGAGGCGAGTTATGGCGGTTTGCTTTGATACTTATCTCTAAAATCTCAAAACAGGTTGCTCGAGCTTGCTAATGGGAGTTGTCAAAAGCTATTTACATCCAAGCAAATCAAAGAGGTGAGCATCCTTTTATTTTCTGGATTGTGTGACCATGACACAGGGATCTTATGATTTAGTACTTCCGTCTTGCTGTGTGATACAACCCAACTCCTCTTGTGATTATAAATTCTTTTACAGCTGGAGTCTATGATGCAAACAATTGGCCGTCACAGTAAGGTAGAGCATGTCCAGAAAGCTTATAGCAAGGCTTTGCTGCAAGTTGGAACAAGTGATGAAAAGGATTTCAAGTTTGGGGAGTCTTCATCAGCCACGACTCAACTTGAAAGTGAGAGCACTACGGACACATCAGCAAATGGCAGGACCTTGGATTTAGGAGATGAAGCAGAGCAAGCTGCAGATCCATCTGTGGGGCAGCCTCGTGGGGATGGTATGTTAGAGGATGTAGGTGGCATTGCGACTGATGAAACCCCTGCAGCCAGTGTGGGTTATGGTGGATGGTTCTCAGTAAATCCAGAACAAGGGCAAGTGCAAGCTTATGCAAACTCAATGGGCATGGGGATGATTGCTTCTCAAATGCCAACTAGTAATGTTGAGCTTGGCTATAGTAATAATAGAAGCTCTCAGATTTATGGATCAGGATCTAACGTTGAGTCTGCAAGGGTTCCAATAGGTGATAGTTTTGGAAGAGACTCGCAAGAGGCTTCCAGCAAGAACCATCCATGGCCATCTCCATTGGACCCTGTTAGTGCAATGACGTCTTATCATGAAAAGTTTGCAAGTCGTATGACATATGCTCGACTTCCTAGCCCAACACCTTCAGATGAAGATGAAGAAGCCAGAACAGGCTCTCAATTAGAAATTCCTGGCTCTGCTGTAAACATAGATTTAGCGGAAGTGCAATCAGGAAAAAAAGAAGATCAAGTGGTTATCCGAGAAGCACAAGCAACAAGTGCTACGTCCAGCTCAAGCTATTTTCCAGCATTAGGTAGTGAACGGCTTGAAACATTGTCGACAGCAGTCGGAGGAAATGCTTTAAGAGTTGAACAGCCTGAGTTGAGGCTTTTTCCAAGTTCTGAGTTGTCACTAGTTGAAAATGGAGATGTTGATGCGTCTAAGACAAAGTCATCATCCATGACAGCTAGAGGTACTAAAAAGAATCGAGATCCACGAAGGAGATTGGTCAATCAGCCATTTGATTTTGATCTCCCTCAGACATATGCAAGTGGCAACCAAGAGCTTGAGAAGGCTGAAAAAGCCCTTGAAAGTGGCAGAAAGCTTGGGGTCGCCTACTCACTAGGAGAATCGTGGCCAGCACGACAGCATCTTGAAATGTCGAATTATGAAAACCCTTTACTGAGAAGTGAACTTCATACACCTCTGGCACTTCCCATTGGAGGATGGTTGCCACCAGAACAACCGGTTGAGCATAGTGTTTTGGAAAAACCAGTAGACATGGATGTGGATAATGAGGAGTTTCAGACAAAATTGGATCCAAGATATAGCCGACTGGATAACCTTCCTAAAAAAGAGAAGCAAGAAAAGCAGCTTGATCTTTTGAAGGGGGAACCTCCGAGCAAAAGGCAGAAGTTTGAAGTTATTTCAAAAGAATCTGGTGATATGGTACTTGCAGAGGGCTTGCTAGGATTGCAGACTGACATACCTGCTGCTCCAAGTGATGAGATGAAGTACATAGTCATGGGTGATAAGGTGCGCCAACAGACTGGTATAGGCTTGGGTGATAAGGTGACTCAGCAGATTGGTATAGGTTCAACCCGATCTGCTACTGTTACAGAATCTATGGTAAGTTTTTGTATTGACCTTTGCCTAGCTGCAGAGCTTGGCACAGTGGCATTGATTTTGGTAAAATGCAGTTTTGAGTGCATGCAGTTGGCTTGCTTATTCTGTTTTTGTATAATATGAGAGATGTTTATATCTTCCATACAAGGACTCTAATCTATTGACAAGCTCAATGACTTTCCTATTGTGACCTGAATCTTTTCAGGTAGGGGACTCTTCTAAGCCTCGGATGAAGCCTAGGGATCCAAGGCGAGTACTGCTTGGAAGCACACTCGAAAAGAGTGAGAATTCTGGTCTGGTACTATCAAAAAGTGATGGCACCATTGCACCAGCGAGTAGAGGATTCAGCGTGTCATTTCCACGCTTGGCACAAGAAGATGTAGGGGGGGTCTCAACCTTCCGGAGGGCTAAAGATGCAGCAGTTGGCTCCCAGGAAATTTCGTCACCCGCTCTTACTCTCATGGCAGACATGGTGGTTAGCTCCCAGAGTGGTTTATCAGGTAGTAGTGTATCACCTTCAGCACCTGAAAAGAACAACTCGCCTACCAGAGACATGGAGACACCTGATTCGAGTGACAATAAAACTAGGCCTGAGGATCTATTAAAGGCCAACAAAGTTGCTGGAAGTGCATCTGCCAAGGTTTCTGTAGCTAGGCCTTCCAGCACAATAGATTTGAATTTAACTATTGAACCTCCCCCTAAGCAGCGAGAAAGCAATAATCATTGGGATAACTTAGAACATCTACTTGAGGGGCTTGATGAAAAACAAAGGCAGGCTGTTAGACAAGAAAGAGCCAGGAGGATAGAGGAACAAAGCCGAATGCTTAGTGCAAGGAAATTGTGTCTTGTCCTTGATCTTGACCACACGCTTCTCAATTCAGCCAAGGTAATTTCAGTGACAGTGATGATGGAAATTGATAGGGGTCTGTAGTACAGCAAGTCCAGAACTATGACATAAATTTAGGAGGGATGGGTGTTAACCGTAGAACTTCATTGCCTTCTTTTGTGGTCTTATCTCACCTCTCCCTATATTTGATCTCCATCATCAGTTCTCCGAAGTTGAGGAAGAATGGGAGGCTCGGTTGCGCGCAAATGAGGCAGCAGAACGCAACAAGCTAATGAAGGAAGGTCTGGGCAAGAGGGAGCTGTATCGGTTTCCGCATATGGGCATGTGGACCAAGCTACGCCCTGGCATTTGGAATTTTCTTGCAAGGGTGCGTTTGTCAAACCAGATTTGTTATTGTGTGAGCATGCTGACAATTTTGCACGCCAGTATGTATTGCCCAGTATCAAAAGTAAAGTCTTATCACCCGATACCAAAAGTAAAGTCGAGCCAGAACTGAATTGAGCGACATTTTGTTAAAAGGCTTTGAAAGTTGTCGACAATATTTTGAAAAAGCCCATGCTGTGTTATTACTATTGTGCATCACCTTTTTTGATTCTCAGATATCTATGACTGCAAAATCAACACTTTCTGATACGAGTTTTTGATCTCATATTTTGTGTAACACTTCAGGCAAGCCAACTTTATGAGCTTCATGTTTATACAATGGGTAATAAGTCATATGCAACAGAGATGGCAAAACTACTTGATCCAACTGGACTCTTGTTTGCGGGAAGAGTCATATCTAAAGGGGATGATGGGGATGGAGTGGATGGAGATGAAAGACCTCCCAAGAGCAAAGATTTGGATGGCGTATTAGGCATGGAGTCAGCAGTTGTCATAATTGATGATTCTGCTCGAGTTTGGCCGCATCACAGGCATAATCTTATTGTTGTAGAACGGTATTGCCCCATCATTGATTGCTGTGTTTTCAGGATTGCATTGATTAGAGGAATTCATTGTTCCAATTGGTGTAGCCTTTGTCTTTGGAAGTTGACTTTCACAATACTTAAAAGAGTATGGTAAACGTATCTGTAATAATGGATGAGCTTGCTGGTGATCACAGGTATATGTATTTTCCATGTAGCAGAAAGCAGTTCGGGCTACCTGGCCCATCGCTGTTGGAAGTGGGTCATGATGAAAGGGAATTAGACGGCATGCTTGCTTCAGCGTTAATGGTTCGCTTGCAAGGCCTTTGTCTGTTTACTTTTACTCCAACTTGCAGGTTTGGGAAATGCTGATAAACATATAAATGTTGTCTGTGAATCAGGTCATAGACAAGATTCACTTCAATTTCTTCTCAACTCCAAGGCCCCATGAAGTGGATGTGAGAGATATTCTTGCATCTCAACAGCGAAGTGTTTTAGCTGGCTGTAAGGTTGTTTTCAGTAGAGTTTTCCCTCAAGGGGAATCCCAGCCTCAGCTTCACCCCCTGTGGCAAATGGCAGAACAATTTGGTGCAGTTTGTACTATTGCGATTGATGAAGAGGTCACTCATGTGGTGGCTATCTCTCTGGGAACTGACAAGGTATATATCAAGTCACGCGTATTGTAGCAATAAATCTGGGGAGCAATTCCGTGGGTCCTCATGTAAAGTTTTCACTTTGGCAAACTGCAGGTAAATTGGGCTTTGGCCACTGGCAGATTTGTCGTGCGGCCGACTTGGTGAGCTACTTAAGATATAGGATGGCACAGCACCCACTTACAGTCAATCTTCTGAGTTTTATATTATTGTCTGATTGTTTTGAGATTTGAGTTAGAGGAAATAAGTTTAGAGAGTTGATCCCGCTATGATTCTGATGTATATGGATGGTATCAGGCTGGAGGCTTCTGCAATTCTATATCGACGAGCAAATGAACGAGACTTTCCAGTTCCTCCTTAGGCCTGTGTCTATCTTTCCCTACAGCTATTTACACAAGCCTTCACTGCAAGTTCTTATTCTCAGGTAATGTATATTGATTCTTTAGTGCTAAAACAAGCACTCACTCCTTGGAATCTCTCAAGGAGCTTGACCAGAGCATGTGATGAGCCTTAAATCGAGTGTAAGGTCTCTATGGCTTCTGGCCTCTGCCATGCTATGTATTCAACACCGAATACTCTCTGAAGTATGGCTTCATGCCACTGTAAGCTCTTGCTTCACCTTTCTAGATAGCGGCTCCAAAATGGGCATGGTTGCATGCCATGTTCTGCCATAAGATCCTATCTCAGGAACTCATGCATTCATTTGGTACCTGTGGGCCAAGCTTCACAAGCTACGATTGGTTTCTAGTTGGGAAAGTAGGTGCCCTGTTTTCTTTGGAATCAGAAGGGGTTTATTTGGCATGGGCAAGCACTTGGCATGGAGGCTATTGAACATGCAGGAAGGTCCTGGTGAGAGTAGTTCTCAAATCAACTCCATCAGCACACCCTTAGCTCGCTAAATTTGTCTTATTTTCTATGTTGCACCATCTACTTAATGTAGTGTTGCATCTTGATTTTGCCAGGGCAGCTTGTGCAAAGTGGGAAGGGGACACAGTCTGGGTGGGCTCCAAAGGATAGTTGTCATTCATTTTTGTGTAATGAGAACTATCATCTGCCTTATTCGGTAGAAGCAATTTTGCTACCATGACCACACTTCATAGTAGTGAAGTCAGTGGTAAAAAGCTACACCAATCCTCCAAGCATATCATCAAACATTGCACAGTCAAATTGCAAAACCCTCAACCCATGCATAAACATCAGCTACTTAAATCAATTTGCCAAAAGAAGAGTGTCAAGGCACTTGTAAAGGAACTGTTCAATCTTAAATGGTGATCAAATTTGAGAACCTAACAATTTTGATGATCTCAGAAATTCTCTTGCCAAATTCAATCAAACATATAATAATCTCTGCCCCTTGAGGCTTGCACTTTGCAACCAAACAAGACATCGTAAACCTTCTCCAAAATGCTTGCTATGAACATGAAGGTTCAAAACTAGATTGTAAGCTTGAGTTTTGGGATCTTCCCCTATGGGCATTAGTCGAGTGTCATGAAGGGCATGGAAATTTGTTCAAAGCTGGTTGGGAAATGATTTTCCTTATTGAGCGACCCACAAGGCAAGTATACATTTGAATCCTAATTGTTGTACGTTGTAGGTAGCTTCTATCTTATAGGCATAATTTTCTCTACACATACAATTTTAAGATGGGCAACTAAAATTTAAGAATAGAGAAATTGATTCTCAATCTCTCTTGGGTCTTGGGTTGAGTACCCCAACCCTGGATACCTCTACATAAACTATTGGAAGGAAGTAAAAGAACAATTGTGAGGGGTTCTTTTCAAAGGCCATTGATTTTCTTTCATGCGAATGATATTAATTGTGATGGGAAAAGGTATCCACAATTGAAAAGAATTCAAAAAGTTATAATTAGTGAAAAAGGCAAGGGGGGGTGGGGGAGAGGCAAGGGAAGGGCTAAAGTGAGTAATGAGACCCTTTATTTAGGGGGGGTGGTTTGGATTGTCTCCCTTGCAATTTATGAGAGTAAGAATTAGAAATCCTTATGCTATGTTTCGTTAACGGCATTGTTGTGTAGGTTAGTGGTGAGACCTCACGAGTGGATAGTGCATGTCTTGTGTTCAAGTCCTCTCTTTGCAACAAATTTTGAAGCTATCCCTTACATTAGTGATATTGGGATACTCCATCTTTTAGCCAAGAGATCAATTGATTCTCAATTGAAAGACAGGCATTTTTAATAACATAACTCTTAAGTTATATGTGTGAAATAATTTGTTAAAATTAAGGGGCCCCTTAGAATAGGAAGATGGGAAGTATAGATTAGTGGTCTAATGAAGGAATGTTATATATAACTTAGTAGGGGGAAAATTCATCAACACAAGAGGGAAAAATCATCAACACAATGGAGAATTAAACCAATCACATGAGCAATTAGTATAGTAATATCAAAGCCAAGCTCTTTTTATCCTACAATGAGCTAGTTGAAGTAACATAAGGTGTTTGAGAAGAAGCAAATACTCGAAGAAGCAAATACTCGTGCTTTCTTGTGATCAATGGGTACACTACTTTGTTCCTTATTATATTATTGTTAGATTGTTCTTTATTATATCACTGATAGATTGTGTTATCTACTTACCTTAGATCAAATAGTTGATCTTTTGTCCATCAACTCTGTCTGTCTCTCTCTCTCTCATCTCCTAGGATGGAAGGAAGCCTTTCTTGCAATCAAGGGTTGGCACATCCTTTTATCATGCAATTGTAACATTATTTTATTTATTTGTTATAGTCAGGTAGTTTCTAGCTTGCACCGCGTCCCCCTGCATGTGTGAAAATGCATAGAAAGAATTTTCAAGGAGAGTTGGCTTTATTAATGTCATAGTGCTCGTCTATAGGCCTTTTGACTATTGTATAAGAACCCAAAGCTTTAAGGCTTTCAACCATTGATAAGTATCAAAACCATAGAGTATGCTTTAAAGTGAGTGTTTACTGTGGGTGAAATTTCATGCGTGAAAGAAGCCTCAAACCCTTTTTTTAGTAGGCCTCTCTCACCCTAGTTTTTTGTAGGGCACTTTTTGTAAGCCTCATTCAAGTGAAAACAAATATCAAATTCCTTCATACCTTTGGTCAAATAAAAAAACCCTAATTTTGGACTTGATAATTTTGTTTTATGTTTTGTTTGCACCAGAGTGTTTCCCCACTTGATTTCATCGATTAGATGAAAATCTAGATAAAAAGAGCCTTGTAGTTAGGAGCTTTGGAACAATGCAAATAGTAGCTCCAAGTGGCACTGGTCTAGATCTCTCGGTTGCAAGGCTCTTTTGATTTGTATTTTCATGAGATGGATGAACACAAAGTGTTTTCACACTTTGGTGCAAAAAAAAAACACAACAAAATTATCAGTCCAAAATTAGGTTTTAAAAAATTGACCAAATGTTTGAAGAAATCTGGTGTAATTTTTCACTTAAAGCATACTTAGGTAAGAAAATTCAAAATTACTTAAGACATTTGTTCAAATAGAAAACTCTCATTTTAGACTTGATGACTTTTCTTTGTGTATTTTTGAACCAGAGCGCTTGTCCACTTCTTTTCATGCATCTAATGAAAATCCAGATATAAGAAATTAAAAACAGTGCAACTTGGGCCTACTTTTTGCCACATTGTTCTAGATTTCCTAGTTGTTGGGATCTTTTCGATCTAGATTTTCATGAAATGCATGAAATGAGGTGGGCGAACACTCTAGTGCAAATTTTTTTGATCGTTTATTGTGGCTCTAATTCATATCATTAAACACTAATTCTTAGACTGATTATTTTGGTACTGGTTTTATAGACCTTACATGGATTTTAATGTAAAAATTAAACCTATAGAGATATAGAGGATATAGGTCCATGAATTGAATCAAATAATGAAAAATTGTGATATAAACCCTAAACCCTAAGTTGGCAAAGGTATGTACCTTTTCTGACTATTGGATCCATGGTAGGTCCAAAGTCAATGACCTTGCCATAGGTGTCATTTGAGAGAGCATAGCACCTCATCCTCTCGTAGACTTGTTTCTTCCAACACATCATTTAGGGAAAAAAATTCATCACCCTAAATAGTGAGTGCATCTAATGATGCAAGGTGTGGCTTCCTTGATGCATCACTTGGCTAATAAGTTGATGAGGGATAAGCATGACTTGGATATGTAGAGGATGACCCAACTCTCAATCTCTTCATCGTGCAAAAAGCCACACCTTGCATCTAATGATGCAAGGTGTGGCTTCCTTGATGCATTAGATGCAAGGTGTGGCTTCCTTGATGCATTACTTGACTCATTGGTTGATGTGATGGATAAGCATGACTTGGATATGTAGATAGGATGACTTGACTCTCAATGAGTAAGTCAAAACATAGAGTGACTGTGTTTGAGCGAGTTCTTTGACAATTGCCAATCCACATTGCGAGCATTATAGTGTAATGAAAAATGAAATCATAGAAGGTGAACCTATATAGTTACACCAGGAAAGAAATGTGATTGCAAATGAACTTCCATTCGAGTAAATACAACATAAATATGATTGCATGGACATTTATTTGTACATCCTAGTCTCTCAAAGTTTGCTATGAATTAAATAACATAGGAGAACTAGAGGTCATTGAGCTGCTGCTCCTCCTTGTGAAGCCTCCTGATCCCTCTGTCAGCCCCTACCTCAGCCTCCTCCTCCTCTCCCTCCCCCCCTCATTGCCCTCTCCCCTCCCTCCCCTTGTTGCTCTCTCCCCTCGCTGCCCCCTCGTTGCCCTCTCCCTCCCCCCCCTCGCTACCCTCTCCCTCCCTCCCCTCGCTGCCCTTTTCCTCCCCCCCCTCATTGCCCTCCCCCCCTGTCTGCTGCCCCTGCTTCCCCGCCCCCTCCTTCTCCCCCGCCCCCCTCCCTCCCTCTCCCCCGCCCCCTCCTTTACTCCCGCCCCTCTCCTCCCCCCCTGCCCCCTCCCTCCCCCTCCCCTCTCCTCCCCCCCGCCTCCTCCCTCCCCCTCCCTTGCCCCCTCCTTTCCCCACACTCGCTCCCCTCTCCCCCCCGCTTGCTGCCCTTGCCCTCCCCGCCCCTCCCCTGCCCCCCGCCCCCTCCCTCCCCCTCCCCCGCCCCTTCCTTTTCCCTCACCCACTCCCCTCTCCCCCCTCGCCTACTGCCCCTACTCTCCCCGCCCCCCTCCTCCCCCCTCACCCCCTCCTTCACCCCTCCCTTCCTAACCAGCCCCCCCCTTTCTCTCCCCCGCCCTCCTTCCCCTTCCCCGCCAGCCCCCTCCCTCACTTCCTATCCCGCCCCCCCCTTTCCTTTCCTCTCCCCCGCCCTCCCTCTCCCTCCCCGCTCCCTCTCTTCCTAAACTTCTCCCCCCCAGCAGCCCCCCCGGCTCCTCTCCTCTCTCTCTCCTTCCCTCTCTTGTTCTTCTTCCTGCGCCCGTGTTCCAGGGCATCCTGGGTAGTAATTTCATGGACGGAACTTTTTCAGTGTTCGAATCGGCCCTTTCACTTCGATTGGTGAATGGATCCCCACTCAGCCAATCTTCGTCCACCTTCACCGACCGCGAGAATCGTCATTTTCTCAGAAGACGAGTTGCAGCAGCCCAAGAAAGATGTGGAACTGGAAGGCTCCACATCACTTTTCGCCGGCATCTTTGGGTCACATCCTTCTAGATCACAGGCTAGAGACTGGATGCTGGCGGCATTACCAAGAGATCTCGCCCCACACCTCAGGGATATTCGACTTTTGGGACGTGGATTCTTCCAAGTGGTTTTTGACTCCCACGAGTCAACAGCCCTTGATCTCAAAGCTAATCCTCTGGCTTTGGGTTCGAGGAGGATCTCTCTTTTGCCCTACACCTCGGGCTTCGATCCCCTCGAGGAGGATAGTCAGGTCACGTCACTGTTCATTAGATTTCTTGGTCTTCCTCAGGTCTACCATCGACTTCTTGCTACTATTGGAGCCACATTCGGAGTGGTCACTGAGATCCCCCCACTTCCTAGCATGCCTTCTTCCTCGGCAGAGGCAGTCAGAGTGCACGGGGTGCCTCGAGTTAGGGCCATTGTCTCTGACCCTAACATCTCAGATGACCACATCATGCTTCAGCGCCCAGATGGCTCTCTCTTTCGACAGAGAGTCGAGATTGTAGGTAGACAAGACCAGTGCAGGATTTGTAGGACCCTTGGGCACTGCTAGAGACTGCCCAAGGAAGAGAAAAAGACCCAAGAGGTCTTCTGGTGCAGTTCCTTCACATACTACCCCAAATGCACCTCCCTAGCGCCCTGTACCATGCACTCCAGGACCACCAGGAGAGCAGGGCGCCCTGCTTCGCGCACCCTAGGACCACTAGGGGTAGCAGGGCGCCCAATGCCCGCAGCACATCCAATACCACGATGGAGAGCGATCAGAGCGGCTCCTTTACCTCTGGAGGAAACCTTTGATCCGGTTCGGACATACACCATCCAGACTCCAGAGGTAGATGTTGCTGCAGCCCCAGACACTACAGTTCCACATCAGGAGGGGCCTTTAGATCCACCAGTACCAGCCCCGATCACTTTGGTTTCTGATCATGAGGGGGCTACCGATACTTGTTCCCCACAGACTGTTCTTGGCACAGTTAAGACGACCGAGGGAATGCATGCACAGATGAGGACTCCAAATTCCTTTTCAGCCCTGCCATAGGCCTCCTTAGCCCCCGGCTCCAGTTCTGCTGATAGAGGCCTGGCAGGTCCTTCTCCTCCATCTTCCATGAGTGCAGGTCTTCTTCGCACTCCTTGGCCAGTCTTGCTTCTCAGGAACTCTTTTTCGGCACTGGCAGATTCGACGACTTTCATGGATGAGGAGGAGTTTGTGCCCTCCACCTTAGGGGTCCTGATCATTGGGATTCCTTTTGATAGGGCCTCCCCCTCAGCAGGTGTGGGGATCCTTTCACCTGTTGAGTTTCCTGCCCTCAGCAGGAGTGTTTCGGCCCAGGGGAAGCTGGTCTCCTCTACTAGGTCGGGTAAGCCTTTCCACCCAGCATCCTCCTATCGATGAGGATAGTCAGCTGGAACATATAGGGCCTAGGCAGAGTTCCACACCGTCGCTGTAGGCAGCTGATCTAGAATCAGCTTCATCCAGGTGTGGAGGTGCTATTAATATCCTTATTATCCAGGAACACAAGTTGGATGCCAGTGATTGCTCTAAATTTGGCAAACTTCTTTTAGGACATACCTTTTGGTTGCCTGCTATAGGCACAAGGGGAGGTACTTGCATTTCGGTCTCTCCTTCTATTTTACCCTTGGTTGCTGGTCATGGTATTATCTCCCCCTCTAGAGCTCAATGGATCATTATTTTGATTAGAGGGCTTCTCAATCTGTATGCCCCCAACAACAGAGGGGAGCAAGTCTCCTTTTGGAAGGAGTTACTATCTTGGGCCCCCATTGCAGATTCTTGGATCATTGGTGGCGATTTCAACATGGTTGAGTTGCCATCAGACAAAAAGGGAGGCAGACAGGGTGGAATTCATTCTTTGGAGAGGGCAGCCTGGGATGCCTTTCTCTTTCAGTACAGTGGCAGGGGCACTTGGCTTGATGATGCCTTTCATGTTATGCCACAGTCCTCGTGTACTCTTGGTCGAACAGGAGAGTACACATGCCCATCCATGCACGTATTGATAGATTTTATGTAGATGATTGGGCACTTGACAAAGGCGGATCTATATGCATTTCTACTAGGGTTACCACTGCAGATCATTTTCCAGTGGTGTTGCAGATTCTTGAGCCTCATCGGAGACGACGCTCTGCCAGTGTCAGGATTTCGGATGCCTTTTATGTAGAGGAGAGCCTCATGGAGGATATTTTACAGATTTGGATTTCTCACATACAGGGTGGAGTTGTTCGCCCATCTCAGGTAGCTGCAGCCTTATCCGGAATTAGTGATTATTATCATATAGTCGTTGATTCTAGGAGACATGAGATTCTCAGACGTGAGATTGATATATGCCAGTAGTTAGCGTCCCTTCATAGGGAAGAGCAGAAGAGGCCCACTGATGCTTGGATTTAGGAGCGCTTTGCTACAGCAAGGGCTCATATACATATATTGTTGGATCAGAGAGCAGAGTATGCCTTTCATGCATGGGAATCCTTTTGGATTCAGATGGGTGGCAGGGTCAACAAACACTTTTTCTCTACTCATGGACCCAGACATAGTAGAGATAGTGTCTCGTAGCTTGTTGACTTAGACGGGGTGTTATAGTCACATCCTGATGCCGTCATGCATGTAGCTTCAGATTTTTTTGCATCCCTTTTTACTGCAAATCTGAGCACATAGGCCATAGATGATGCCAAAGAGGTTATTTGGTAGTGTATTCCTATATTGGTGAAGGATGAGATGTATGTTTCTCTTGATGCACCTTTCACCAATTCAGAATTCAAGACTGCATTACTTGCCCTGCACAAGGGCAAGTGCCCAGGTTCGGATGGGCTTACCCCTTCTTTTTTTTATTACTTTTTGGGAGCAGATTGGTGATCACATTACATCAGTCCTGCTTGGTGTGTGGGACTCTGGTGAGATGCCTGACTCACTTACAGGTGGTCTCATTCATCTCATCCCAAAGGCAGGTAATAGGAATCTAGTGTCACAATGGAGACCCATCACTTTATTGGGCACTTTTTACAAGATTCTGGCGAAAGCCATCAGTATGCAGCTACAAGTTTTTCTTCTAGATTTGATTCATGACACACAAACAGGGTTTGTGCATGGTGCAAGTATTTTTGATAATATTTTCTCATTTTGGGAGGCCTCAGAATGGGCCATACATAGTCGCCACAGGTTGGCCATTCTACTCTTGGACTTTGAAAAAGCTTATGACAGAGTAGACTGGGATTTTTTGGAGGGTACTCTTTCTCACTTTGGTTTTTCAGATGCATGGATTAGAGGAGTATCCTCTCTCTATAGATCAGCCCATAGCTAGGTCCTTATTGGGGGGGTAAGAGGGGACAGATTTTAGATCGGTAGATCAGTCCGCCAGGGATGTCCTCTTGCCCCTTTTCTTTTTCTGTTTGTGGTGGAATCTATGAGTATCTACCTTAGATCTCAAGCTGATATTTATGGGTTGAGGATTCCTCTTCGCTGGGAAGAAGAGCTCTTGGATAGTGAGTTGGCAGATGACATGGCTGTTTTTTTGGATGCCTCCCCCAGGACGCTCACTTCCTTCCAAACAACCTTGGATTTATTTTGCACGGCTGGAGGTGCACACATTAATTGGCATAAATCCAATGGTTTTTGGATTTGTGATGATGACACCTCATATTGGGGTAATGATATTGGTTTCACTTAGGTACAAAGGGGTGTCTCCGTCAGATATTTGGGCTACCAGGTTGCGATGGACATCTCTCCTTCATAATAGTTTGCTCCGGTGTTGGAGAGCATCAGAAGAAAGCTCCTTTTCTGGAGCTCAACCAAACTTGACTTGGCATCCAGAGTGGTGGTGGTTAACCAGGTTCTTCTAGCCACAGCTTGGTTTGTATGCTCTTGTTGGTGCCACTCTAGGGATTGTATCACTTAGCTCAAGAGGCCTATACGGAATTTTTCATGGAGTGGTCTAGATGGCACAACTGATGTTACAGCCAGGTCGCTTGGGAGACCTTGATTCTTCCTACAAGAGAAGGGGGTTTGAATATCATTGACCCGGATCTACAGTGCAGAGCTTTACTCTGCAAGATTGTTGTGAGAGGACTTATGCTAGGACAAGAGCCTTGGAAGGAATTTTTTATCAGATGCATACAGTCTCACACACCCACTTTAGGAGATGATTGGATACACAGTACCAGATGGGTTTTCACCACAGCCCACCTTAGATCTCCTTCTTCCCCTGTTATGGTTGCTATACTGAAAGCATGGGCTAGCTTCAGGAGTACTCTTCGCAGGATTCCCCCGTCCACCTGTGAAGAGATTGAAAGGCAGCCTATCATGTGGAACGACAGCATTTTGGATGAGCATGGTAGACCACTTGGAGCTTCTCTTTACATGTAGTGGCCCAGATGGGAGAGGGGCCCTGCATCTACTGTGGGAGCATGGAAAGCCTTCAAGAGGCTTCCTATAGACCATCAGGCCCAGGTGGTTCATAATCTCAAAGGGAGTGCAGTAAGAATTCAACAGATTGATGCAGCCTTGCCCTTGGATTGGGTGGACACAGAGGACATGCCTATTACTTGTTCCACCTGGTTGGGGGCATTTTCTAGATTGAGCATTTCTTTGCAGGTGATTGCTTTACGGAACACACATGAGGATGCCCTAGTCTTTGATGTTTCTTCAGGGGGTAGGCTGTCCAAGTCCACAGATGATATATTGCTAGAGGTACCGTTTCAGCCAGTCAGGGTAGTGGGCTTCATGGAGCATGGCTCTCTTTCACAGTGGTACTTGGATCTTGACCTGCTACTCATTACCCTGGGCTCATGGAGGCTGTGGCTCTATGGAAGGGTCCCAGTTAAGTTTTTGCAGTGGGACCCTGGGGAATGGGAGTGGATAGATGAAGGGAAACAAGAGAAAGGAATCCCCTTCTTTCATTACACGGTCAGTAATGCCAGGAAATTCCACCTTAGCTGTAGGACTTGGAGGCCCACCAGAGCTACTCATTGGGAGAATTTTTAGATCTCTGCAAACTTGCAGAAAATTTTTTGGCAGAGGCTCTGGAAATCCCACCGGAATAGAAAAATCACTCTCTTCTTTTAGCTTTCTATTCATGGTGGGATAGCAGTAAATCATTGGAGATCCAGGTTTGGGGCTGACCCTACTTGCCCTCGTTGCCTTTCTACTTTGGAGACAGTACAACACTGCCTTTGGGATTACAGACAGGCAAGAATCATGTGGTAGGGGATTACAAGACTTTTCAGCACTTTTGTTTGCCTCCCTTCTATATGACCTGGGGTTCAGTGGCTTGGCTCACTCTTTCAGGGCCCCAGGTTTTCTTCGTGAGACATGACTCATCTTGGGCTCTACACATCCGATGACACTTTGTGGAGTCGTGCTCTTTAGAGGATGTTCCAGCCACTCTCTTCAGGGCTGCTCATTCCTCGGTTGACTCTCTTTGGGAGGTTTTAGCTAGCATTGCAGCATGGCACATTTGGAGAGCCAGATGCACTGAGGCTATGGAGGGTTCTCAGGTTCACCCTTCTCAGATCTTGGCCAGTACTTGGACAGATACGGTACACACTCTGATGGCCATATGGGCGACCATGCAGGGATTCTCTCGAGCAGCCTCCTCCAGGAGAGTTACTTTTCTCAGGGAGATCTTGGCCAGTACTTGGACAGATACGGTACACACTCTGATGGCCATATGGGCAACCATGCAGGGATTCTCTCGAGCAGCCTCCTCTAGGAGAGTTACTTTTCTCAGGGATTGGAGAGACTCTCCCTTCTTTGCTGAGACTTCTATAGGGTTGAGTTGGCATTTTCAGCCTCAACCTTGGTTTCTTTCTACCTCATTTTTCTGAGGTGTATTTATTACATGCTTAGCATGATGTATTTCCGCTCAGAGCTTGCTCTAGCAAGTTTCCTTCTTACTTAATAGAAGTCTTTTTTTTGCCAAAAAAGAAGAAGAAGCTATAATCATGCTTACATTATAAGTTTACACATTTTCAATGTACATATATTAAAGTGGTAATTGATCTCCAAAATTAAAATTAGTGTCTAACACAGTAGTGGGAACATTACATACTTCTAGTGCATTGCCCTCAAGTTACACAATATGATTACATTTTCTAGTTGCTTCACTTGGAATCATAGATGAAAAGGGAGATTGTTACGACAACTAAGATCAACTCAATATAAGAAGAGAAGTAGTAATCCATTTCATAACTACATGCATGAATTCCTTGGAAAGATAAAACATCCATGATCCCCCTCAAACACTATCTTTGCACTCCTCATCCACAAAATCACTACGATGGTGCAAGCACAAGCGTTTCCTTCTCTGCTCACCATATCGCCTATATTTCAACATGGCACTAGTCACTCCTTCAGCGTGTGAATGCAAAATGTTACAATTGACATAATTTAAACATGAATAAGTTCAAATTCCAAAGTGAAACACACAATGACAAAGAAAAGATTTCAATTGAGGTAACCACATTTCTTATTTTGTAAGATAGAAAGAAAATAAAAGATCCTGGTTTAGGGGAAAAAAGTGATATCCACAGGAAACCAAATATGAAAAAAGTATATCTATTGTCAATGTGGATAATACAAGGAAGTCAAAGTGAAGTCTCTCACTAGTTATCAAACGGATTAGAAGTGGGATTCACAGAATAATCATCCAAATCATCATCCTCCTCATCCTTGTGAGGCATCTTTGGATGCCTGTACTAATGGCAACACACGATGTCTACTACAACTACCTCCATATCAAAAGAGTAACAAGAGCGACCACTAGCCTGGCATGACCTCATGAGTGGGGCTGTGCCACATCCCATCTCAAGGACCAGGCCTCCTGGCACACATAAAAATCATAGAAATGAATCTAGAGGAGCGTTCCAAAGCACCCCTAGCACCCTATAGTGCTGCAGCGAAAGAAGAGTGTCACACATTATCATTCACCTATACCTGATGCATATCAAATATGGATCACCTTTCGACTATGAAGATGGATGGTGTCGCTCCTGTGTGGCATACAAATACCAAAATAGATGACCGAAGATGTACAAGAGAATTTAAAGCATGTATCATAGAGAGGTTAAGGAACATCATACCTTTGCAATGAGAGTGTTCACATACTGGCATAGTCTCCCCATGTTGCTTGGCAACTCCATAGTCGTTCTTGTCCATGGACCACCACTTGCCTCACCACTTGAAGGTCCTAGACACGAACGTATCTCTCCATCCATGTCAAGCATGGGCCTACCAATAGTTCATAGTAGCTCATAACTTCTAATAAACAAAATGGAAGAGCTTTTTTCTTAGCAAACAAGATTTCAATATGCTAAGTACTTGCAATGGGACACAGAATCACAAGCCACCCGCTGTCTCCAAGACTAGTTGTAGCAGTAGCTAAGACATACTTCACGTGCTTCTTTGAAAGCATATTCCAAGAAGGCAATGGAGTACTGATGCCCAAGTCCTCTCCTGTAGGGAAGTTTAAAAAAATGAAGTCTACATCCCATTTAAAAATCTTTCCCTTTTTCTTATACTCTCGTGTAAGGTCACATGCTAGCAAAAAGAAGTCATGTATCTTAGCATACATGTCATTCTTTTTCCCACGTGTAAAGTCTTAACCCATTACAATGTAATCTCCTATGGAGCATGCATACATGGCCGACCCTCCTAGACCCAAGGAATGATCCGGCAAGGGAGACGGGCAAAAGACAAAGGGTGTAACAATCTTTACCATTTTCTTATCCACTTAGATTTTTTTTTTCAATAGAGTATTAAAAACATCCATTTGAAATTCATAGAACCATTCCCTATGTGGTGGTGATGGTGTGTGGTCCACATCCACTGCTATGAAGATGGAGACAACAACATATCATTAATGCATTAAGATCATCCATTATTTTTACAACACTACTCTTCCTCAAATTCTCTTGCAACATAAAACAAAAACACACATTCTTCTTTACCGTCTTTCTTTTCTTTCATTTGTATCCTTGACCTACTTGTAATATCTTTACCAATTGGTGACTCTTTTGTCTTCTTGGTTGTTGAATACCTAATATAAAGGTCGAGCTCCCTTGTGAGGATGTTACCACTAGAGAAGTCTAGCCACCATGGACAGCTCACCAATTTCCATCGTGAATGGTCATGCATTGTCATAGGATACATAGAGGTGGCAGGGTTGGAAATCTCTATCCAACCCTTACAATGGCGTGGGATATCTTTCCCTCAAACTTCAAATGGGTGAGATGTATAAAAAGAATAAGTATATAAGTAAGAAGTATATATCCAATAATTTGCAAAGGAGAATAGCAATTTAATTTAGTGAAATTGGTGTGTACCTGAAGACTACCTATGTGCTTCTTGGTCAAGCTTTGTTTTAGGGAGACTCTACTAAGTAACTTAGTAAGAGAGGGAATGCATATTTTATATAGTCTATATACCTTCAAACAAAAAGAACCATACTTGAACAAGAAGTCGATCAAAGGGATTTGCACATGTACAAGAAAATCAAAAGAGTTATCTCATAACTTCATTGGACTGGCAACATCTTTCAAAAATTACATAGAGGATGTATCAGAACTATAGTATGGCTTCTATGAAGTAGTCTCTAAAAATTTGCTAGTACACCCGTGTACATATTCCAAATACCTACCACCAACCAAAATGTCTTCTTTATGGCCTCCAAATTTAACCAAGTCCATTTCTAAATACTTGGATGGTTTTGACAAGAAGCCAATGCCTAGAACAATTCAACCTTTGTAAGTGTTGCCTGGTGCATGAACTCATGCACTTTGTCACTCAATCCCAAAACACCCATGAAGACAAAGTAGATGTGTTTGCATGGAATATATATCCATTTCTTTGCATCTCATTGCATGAATTCTTAGCCATTATGGGGTGACCATTAGGACCATGACTATAATGAAGAGCTCAAGGTAGAAGATGACTAGCCATGTGTAGTTTTTATTATCACACCAACACTAGAAGTGAGCTAGTTCAAAACTTACATACAAGATAGCCTAAACCCTTCAACAAAGAAGCAACCTTTAGGTATATAATATTAGCAAGAAGATTCTGAGCAATCATTCATAGAGACTCTCCATTATTAGGAGTCCCACAAGTCTATATATAGACCAATCCATGAGCATGGTTCTCCAAGCCAAAGATACAAATATGGCTTAGAGGCAAGACATGCCTATGGTGGGGAATACCAAAAAGTATCTATAAATTTGTCAGAAGTGAAACAAGAGACTAGAAATAGCCATGGTGGCTGAGCTTCGAATCAAGAATCAAGTCATGGATGCAGCCAAGTTAGTAGAAGCTTATGTCATAACCAGTGTAAAGAATGCCCAATCCTAACCCACTATCCAAAAATAGAATACCTAGCCATGTACCCTTATGTTGAAGACTAGGACCCAAAGTCCCATGCCAATACCACGGTGTGGCCACATACATCATTAAAGACCAAGCACAATAGTTACAAAGGTTTCAATGGATGGAAGAGGAGTGTTTAGACCACAACCTATTTGAGGGCATTGCCACAAGCATGTCCACATAGAGGAATGCCAACACCAAAATGCACAACAAAATGATGATTATGTTGTTGATGAGTAATCCAAGGGTCCTGAGTTAGCAATCACCAAGGTAAAATTAGCTCCTCCAAACAAGATCAATTTAAAATACTTTAAGGGAACTAAAAATGAAGATCCATACAACCTTTTGTAGGGTTTTTTGCAATTTTATCACATCAATGGTGCAATAATAAGAAACATTTTACACAATAGCCTCTGCACGTGAAGACCATAAATGAGGAAAAGCATTCGAGTAATTGACATGAAAGCATAATTCACCATGTTTGCAAAATAGACTTTAAGGCTTACTTGAGTAATGCATTCAAACTTGCATTGCTCCATCCATAGATGGTTTGCAAGTTTAGTAACTCAAGGGAGGCACGTAGAATAGAGAATGTGCACCCCTCAAACAATGGAGTCGATGCTGTGGTAAAAAGATCGTCCTGCTCCATGCTATCATCCCTCCCTTCGGATTGATGGACATATAAATCCTGTACCATATCATCAAACACCTCCTCCTCCATGGCTTCATGAGGTAATGGCGGAGGGCTACTATCACCATCACTCCATGCATCCGTAATGGTCCCTCCTGAAGATCCCACCTCATATCGCCGATGCTTCGCCTCCTCACGATGAGCATAGGGCAACATATGCGGGTGTGGCACTGCATCCTGTATCAAATTAAAATGGGATCATAACTCAAACATATGAACACCCATAGGTATCTCAATCAACCTTAACTCTTTAACACTTACCATGTTTACAGTCGCATCCCATTCTCCATACTTTGAGATGTGATTGAGTGTAATCTTGTGTGCATGATACATGTTCCCTCGACATCAATCACACATACATTTGATTTTTTGCTTCAACCACATTTCGCGATGGTGGATACGGAGGGATTCATCCTCAATGGAGCTACTTGTTGAAGATGAAGACATCCTACAAACAAACCACCCAAAAAAATTTGCTTTTCTTCAAATATTTAATCTTAAAACTCTATGGTGCATCTGTCTATTCTATGGTGCGCATCTATAGGCACGTCTAAAACCGTGTCTGCTCTGTGTATTTAGACGTGCAATTACACGCGTATGTAGATGCGTGTATAGACGCACCATTA
This sequence comes from Dipteris shenzhenensis, assembly GCF_047967505.1. Taxonomy (NCBI): domain Eukaryota; kingdom Viridiplantae; phylum Streptophyta; class Polypodiopsida; order Gleicheniales; family Dipteridaceae; genus Dipteris; species Dipteris shenzhenensis. Next base: position 24,222,876 of record NC_141627.1, read on the forward strand.
GATGCGCTTATAGATGCGGCTTTCAAATCTACTTTTAGCACGATTGCTTTTCTTTTCTTCACATAAGCTTCACATGGCTTGCTTGCTTTGCTATTAACAGATCCACAGTCTGATACTTATCTCCAGGCACCCACACTTACTTCCAAGCTTACAGAATCATCTCCAAGCACACAGGAGAAGAGGGTGAATAAGGAAGAGAAGCAACTTTGAAGAAGGACAAGAAGCTTCCATACCTGTATCCAAGGTAAGTCTCTTTATAGTTGATCTTCTTTGAAAGTTGCTCTCTTTGGATTCGTCCTTTATCGTATCCAAGAAACGAATGACTTTGGTATCAGTGTTACGCTTTTGTGTCAGGTGCATGTCCTTTTCAACTTTTTAGAATAGTCCGCCTGTCGGAGTGCATCTAAAACTGTGTCTACAGGCATGTCTACAGGCGGGAGCATAGAAGGGAGTGAGGACGTGGAGAACTTAGATTAGTCGTAGAAGTAGTGTTAGCTACTCTTTTTTGTACTTAAAACCACTGGCTTGGCTTCGTGCCTCTTATATATATACTCCTCTTATTTTTGGTACTTGAAGCCACAAGGCGTGGCTTAGCTTCATGCTATATGTACATACAAGCACTTTTTGAGCTTTCAATTTTCTTGTGCAACATTCTATCAATTAATGACTTGTGAACTAAATGTTTTGGAGTTGTAATGTTTTATTTGGAATTGTAATTGTCGACTATAGACATGCTTGCAAGAGTGCTAATTAAAATGCGGTTGGCTGTAAGAATTGAATTACACAATGTGGGAATGGGATTCCTGTAACTACATAGCATACACAACATACACAGCATTCTGTAAATTTAAAAAATATTATGTAGCGCGTCTATCAAACCGTTTATAAACACGTCTATATACGCATCTGTCTGTTTGAAGAGCATCTATTTGCGCATTTATAAGACCGTTTATAAATGCATCTATACACATGTTTAACGATGCGTTTGTCTGTTTTTTAAAGTTTCTAGTAGAGCATCTATTTACACGTCTATATGCGTGTCTGTCTGCTATATAGACGTGCTGTTAGACGTGGGTCTCTAGACATGCAAATAGATGTGCAAATAGATGCGCCCGTAAGTTTTTTTTAAAGTTCAGTAAATGCGTCTGTGTGCACGTCTGTAGGTGCTTTGTCTTGTTGTGATTACATTAGTGTCTCAAGAATTGAGTGACCGTATCTTCGTTGTGAATCAAACAATGTAGAGCTCACTAAAACCTTCAATGTGGATTTAAGAAATGTAGACCATTACATGGCATAGAGGGGAGACATAGAAAACTAACTACGCAAGCTACTATTCATGGTGAATTTTGGAAAACAATTACGTAGAGTACTTGGCAATGTATTTGGGGAACTTTGCCTATAAACTTTGGGAATATTGCCCTCTACTGCAAAATTTGGGACTACTGTCTCCTAGTGCAAAATTCAAGACTACTCTTACATAGATTATTATTGGGGTAGGGTGTCTACTCACTGTACTGAGCCATAACCTAGAGCCATAATGTACAATGGAATTGGGCGTGTACATGCCTTTCATGTTCTATGGGTCTGTATACATTGCTCCGTTAGGGTCCTCATGGGCCCATGGGTTGAATGTGTTCACATGTGCCCATGGGTTCACCATGTGGAATAGATTAGCCTCTACCCAATGTCTCCCTTACATAATTGCATAGAGGCTATAGCTCAGGCTATCTGTGCCCACCAACATACTTTCACTCCCAATGTGACTTGGTTTTTTGGTGTGCATCCATAGATTGTCTCAGGCAGTGTCCCTGCAAATATCTCATACTCAAAGGGAAATTTTTTGCGAGGTAGAGTGCATGTGTCTCCAATGGAAGTGCTTGCAATTCCATTGCCATTACCATTACCATGCAATGAAGAGCTGTGGTGGGGAGGCTCTTTTCCAATGCTTGGAGGAGCTTCCTGCAAACGTGATTTCTCTTCCATCTCCTTCAAAACTTCTGCTCTCACTTGTGCTTTAGTCTTAGCATTGCTCTCTCTCTTGCGCTTTTGTCTCTCACCCATAGCTTTAGCAACATCCTTTATAACATGCTTAACCTTGGCTTCTTGCCTCTTCAACACCCTTTCCTTCTCCACTTGCTCTTTTTTCTTAGCTCTCAACTTCAAATAAGTAATGAATTCATCTTGGGTCAAAATTTATGGCTCTGAGAAGTCTATGTAGGGCTCACTCTTCTTGGGCACTAGCCTATGCACTGTTTCTCTTAGCATGGGTAGGCAAGAATTGAACTCTTCAAGTAACCCCACGTTTTTCTTGGTTGCATCAATGCCATTGTCATGGTCTGAGATTTTGTCCAACCCATCCTCTAAAAGATCCATGAAGTAACGAGGGCCTTCCTCCACGAAGGGTTCCAGCTCCTCCTCTCCCTCGGTGTATTGCCATCTCTAATGATTTTAGGAAAAAATGAGGAACAAATGAAGGAACCATTGAGAGCGTATCTATTCCCTTTGCATCAATTGTTGGATTTTTGTGGCCTGTATGTACATCCGCCACCTGAGTCTCCTCCACCATAACCTCGATTGACACTGAGCTATTGTGGCATGTGTGTCCATCCTCCTCCAACATTAGCTATCTGCACTGATGTGACTGAGATGCAGTATGGCTACAGTAGCCTCACTGTCATCAATCCCCACAACATTTATGTGTTTCAATGGCTGATACACCTTGTCGAATGCAATGGGGTCCAATGGAAATATGCATTTTGCCCAAACCCTAGCATTGATGTTCTTCTTAGTGCAGGCCATTTGATTCTAGAGACAATACCAATGAGTGTAGTCTTGTAGGGCCTCCTTTGCTTTGTTCTTGCACGTCCACACTTTCCGTTGAGTCTTGAAATGCATCTTCAATGGCTTGTACATAGACACATCCAAAGGTTACAGATTATGGCCAGTGTGGGAAGGGAGAGTGGTTGTTGTCCATGCACATTTCTATTGCAAGGATGACTATATCAAGAGAAATGTGTAACTTGCACCCATTGAAAATGGAAAATACAAGTAGTCGTCCAAGCCTTTGGTTGAATTGCCATGCAACTATTCGCTTCACATTCTCTCAAGTTATTCCTAGCCTAGTTCCCCCTAATGATGTATAAGCGGGGAATGGCTTCAACTGGTGCATTCATGCAACACATGACTGTCATCCATTCACGGGCTTTGGGTATCAACCCTTTCACATCCCCCATACCCTTTCTGGCCAAAACAAGTGTTCCCCCTACCCTTCCTACTTGCCAACCGCTCTCATCACAATTCTAAATTCACTCGGCATTGTAATTATGCTTTTTGTATAGAAGAGTAAGCCTATCACAAAACCTACCCATGAGGCTTGGATTCAAGTTGATTGCTCGATCCCTTTCAAGGACTTGAGCCAGCTAGCTCCAAGTTGCAACATTGGAAGCATCTCCACCACGAGCATCCGGGAATGCCTTCAACAAATGGAGTATGCCTCATCTCATAGATTTTAGGAGCCTACACTTTTAGTTAGAATTGTGACTGGTTGTGCAGCTCATGAGTGCTCGTACACCCATTCTTTGATGAGTTTCTCCTCTACTTGGCTAAGGATGGTGTCATGGCCTCACCTCTGAGTGCTTGTACGACCATCCAGGCATCCTACAAGTGACGATAGACCCATGCCATATTTGCATGTAGTAGCTCTTAGGGTTAGTCTCTCATGGTGGCTGAGGCATTCCTTTCTTTGATGAGGTTGACTCCGATGCACTCTTTTTATAGGTTGCTTGGCATTGATGCACTTGGATCGAGGGCCAGTGACTATATCTCTCCTGGAAGGTGATGTGCCACCTCTAGTTCGTGACATTTGAGTGGACTGATAGGACCAAGCCAATGTGGGCAAAGCCATAAGACTAGGATGAAGTGAAAGCTCACAAATGAAGCATATGTTGTGGTGCAAGAGATGAAGTAAGAGTGCTGGAGATGAAGCATGCAAAGAGGGGAAGCATGTAAGTAGATTAAGATTTCTAAGGCACTAACATGTCTGTGTGTTTTAGAGGTACTAGGTACATGTTCCCAATGAGCAGGTGTGACATGTATTGGGAGGAGCAAGGGAGCAGCTGTAGTTTAGGTCTCAAGACATCCTCACAACCTTTTATACAACATTTATCAAGATTGCACGGTGCACTGCTCAAGCCCTTCAAATTTGAATTTCATTATTTCTCATATGAAATTCCCTCTCTAATTTGATCTCTTTCAAATTGTGGCTCTAATCTCCCACTTTGGCGCAAATCAACGGTATTAGATCTCTAATATTGCACTAGATCCACCCCATCTAATTTAATTGGTCTACCAGTCCCTCTGATTCAAGGGTCTCCAAGGTTGTACTTGTAGGATTGGAGATCATCCTCATTGGGACCATAACACGGGATGGGAAAACCACTAGCTTCCACAACAATTTTATAGCATCATATGACCTTAGTTAGATGGAACCCAACCTGGTGGTTTCTAGTCATTTAACAACTAGCTATCTCACTCCTCGATGCTTGCAAAACACCCCATGATGTGCTTTGGAGTCTCTACATTCATTTTGAAACCATTTATGAATTGAATACCATGTTCAAATGCAAGGATGTTGCATCATCATATAATTTTGCAACTAATATATCTAAAGGTGTATATGATTCATACGATATAAAAAACATGATAGAAATAGTACTATTGAGGCTGTATTGAGTAATTTCAGTGCAAGTATCTAACCATAAAGTGATTCAAAACAAAGTGAATTGTGGAGTGCTTTTATTACTTTTATAGGTAAGAGTTTATGTTATCTAAATTGATTCTGTCACTCATACATATTTGATAAATTCACCTTGAATGATATTCAAAGACATATAATGGGATTCATTGTATGCACATAAGTAGATGAAAAACCATATAAGTAGAACATGACCATTTTAAAAATAATGTAACCATAGGAGTAGATTCTGCCCACTTCAAGATAATATGACCATGTTTGGTGCTTTCAAAAGATGGGGGATGTATAGTGTGGCTTGTTTTAAGGATTTCACATAAACAAGGTGTATTTATTCCATTGGAAAGGAATGAGATGTCTTCAGTGAAAAACATATGTAGATGAAGATTTTTAAACTATAATTAAAAAAAACATGTTAATGAGTATTTCTATATACTGAAGAGACACTGAAGCCACAAAAGATAAGTAGTCTTAGCTTGTTATTGGAAACGATTTGACCATGATTTGACACTTTACATGCCAAATATGAAATTTCATGAATTACTTAAAGCTTAGATGTAAGGAATGGGAAATTTTTAAATGACGAGGATAAGATTCTCCTACAAAGGAGTAGGAGATAGGATATGAAAGTACAATCCATTTTCAAAGTGCCTTTCACTCCTTCACATGAGAATCATGAGCTAACATGGTTTTAATATGACATGAGGTGGATTGAAGACAAGTAAGGCACTTATTTCAGAGTAGCACTCTAACAAAAGGAGATATCCTATAAAAGAACCATGATGTGGATGTGTTTAAAAGGGCATGTATGTATGTATAGTTCTTATCCGATCTCACAATTGCAAGCTCATTTCAATACGAGATATTTCATTTACCTTTATGTTCATCAAGGAGCTAAATATATGGCAATTGAGATTCCTACAATGTATAATTATTAGAGATAATTGCACTATAGACAAGTGGTGTCGTGTGATCTTCATTTGCATAAACAACTTGAGTTTACAATATTGCAAACAATTGCATATAATAATTACTATAATAGTACATGGGAAAGAGGTACTCCACACATTGGCTTACAAAATGAGTGAAGTAATGAAGGAGGCAACCTTTTAAGGCTCCCAAAATGTTAATGCAGGTTTTGTATAACCGTTTTTAGTTATGCAATGTCCTCACTAGGACCCAAGACGAGTACTCCATGGGTAGTAAACCATACATTTTGAGTTTATCGTTGCTTTGCTCGTGTTGAAGCAATGAACATGTTGTACACGAACCATCAACATCATCTGAGGAAGCACTACATCAACATATCCTTTTGGCTTCTATTATGTCAATTAGTAGATTAACTGGAATTCTTGCTTAAATATATGCAATATCATGGAAGTATTGAAAACTTAAAGGTAATTATCTTCCAGACAAAGTCACCACTTAATCAATTGGAGAAGAAGAACACAATCACACCATGAAAACAATATCAGACTGGGTACAACCTCCCCCCCTAGCTGAGTGGCTCATGCTTCCTCATCTAGAGTATTTATGATATTTCATAAAAGCACCAAGGAGCTAAAATTATCCCTCTCTTCCAAAATGAGGGATTTGCTTTACATAGCCATCTTAGGGCCCAAAAATGAATTATGTCCATTACAAAATATATTGCTCAAGCTTACAATAATAAAGTAAGTATAAAATTAGCTCATGGCCATATATAATGCACCGTGCGACACCTCGATCGGTACCCTTGCACTAACTCCAATCCTCGCTATGAGTTTCATCACTTGTACTCAAGCCGCCAATTAAATTAGTTATTAACAATCAATTGAACGTATTACTGAATCAACCGATCCCAACATAACCATGCTCAAAGCACAATAATCACAAGCACAACACCAATAACACTAACGACATCAGTATCAACATGGAATCACCCACAATACCGACCATCTAGCATGGCAAAACACAAGCTAGTCAGGCGTCTCCAACTAACCACACAAAGTATCCACTAGGACCCCCGTCGCGTCCGGTGTGCTCCTATGGAGTACTTTGCCATAGTCACACTTGACTAAAATAATAATGTCCAAAGCAAGATATATCAGAAATATAATTTCCATAACAAGTACTCTAAAAATGAAGACCAAATGTTGCTTCCCTTCGTACATTTTTTAGAAAAGAAGAGACAATAACATTAACTCTATATTGAAAAGAAACTAGGGTGAGTATCTCAACACTTAACAACTTATAAAAATGGAAATTCCTATTGATGAAGGTAAGATACTTATAAAAATGGAAATTCCTATTGATGAAGTTGCCCGGAGTAAGGTAAGAAACTGAGATGACAACGAGTGGAATAAAGGGCCACATGGAACCGTAAAATCATGAATTGTATTCAATTACTTTAGATTGTATTCATGAATTGTATTCAATTGCCTTAGATTGTGATGAAGTCATAGACAGAGACACCGATATACACTTGTTGTATAACGAGTCGTAGTCAAGGTGAAGTCCAACTCGGCTTCTGCATGTTTGTATATAAGAAAGTTAAAGCATCTTGTCATCGTCACACAACCACCCTACGAGGGCTTTCGGATTCTTGCTTACACTTCGACAAATGTACTTAAGCTGTTCGATCACTACTACAGCTCAAACAAACTTTCTCTTCTCGATTTGCTTTGGCATGCGACCTCTCAGGAGTTGCTTTGTTTCCTAACGACTGCTCTCTCGATCACATAGTTGCAGTAAAATTGCTTGCGAATTGGGCGACGTCCATTTCTCAGCGCCCAATAATGGCCACACCTGGAACCGGCCCAAAGCCATACGGTCCGCTTGTCTTCCTTTGCCTTGTCGTGGTCGGTGCCGCGGTTCCGTGGTACCTTCGTCGTGAAACGACAATGACGAATTTCGCCCTCGGAGTAAAAACTGGGGCAAGTCTCTTCGCCTTGGGCCTCCTCCTGATTCTTCTGTGGCTTTCGTCGGGGCAACGACCGTTCCTAATATTCGACTGGACAGATCCTTTATTTATACATAAAGCTGGAGGATCGCCCTGGGGCGTCGGGACTGCACTGGTCGTGATACTGATTATGATAACGTATCAAAACGACGTGCAACAATCTTGGGGATTATCATGAGATCCTAGAGATCGATCCCAAGCAGCCCTTAATTTTCTTGCAGCCATGAAACCGAGACATCCTGCACCGGTGTGCTAATTAACTGGCTTTGCATTGTAGTGTGTAACTAATTTGACATGCAGAAATTGTGGAATGGTCTTTCGTTAGTGAAGTACAGTCATTGTATTATCCACTCAAGAAAATCTAAGCTTTTTCATTTGTTATTTCCAAGTCAGTGAGTCAAATTGGTGACAGCGATTCTGTTGGAACAAGCGTTTCCAATGTTAATCCTTTTAATAAGCAACCCCTCCTTCGAGAGGAGACAAGTGGATGCGGGGAATCCGCCCAATTTGATTCTCCACCTTGCTTTTTTTAAAGTTCATTTTTTATCTTAAAACGAAGCGAGACTGCGTTCACTCTATCTGCTCGAAGAAAAATCACCAACGCATAATTCATTATACAAGAGAGTTGTAAAAAACAAGAGTCCTTAAGTGCCTGTTCCCAGAGATCCCCTAGGCAGTGAGCTGGGTTTCTCTGGAATTGGCTGGTTTTTCTTTCAGCCTTTTTCGGTTTTTCCCATACTTAGCACTTGTCTTTCAAGCAGGTCCTTTTCTTGAAAGAGAAAGAAAGTGTGTGTGGCTAGTGCCTCCTCTTTTGATGCAAAGAAAAAGCAAATGATTTTTTAAAGGGAGTTGGGCTATCAAAGGACTTTTGGATGCCCGTGCCCCCCCTCCTCTCAACATCCCATGCCCCCTCGCCTTTGCATGCATGTTGCGCAAACCCTGACTGTCAAACCATGGATCGACTTCTCCTACGTGGAGCTCAATTGGAAGTTCACTCAGCACCATAGGTGTGCCAAAGATCTAGTCCTAGGGGACCCATCGAATCGTCCATCATGCATGAGAACCGACCCCCCATTATAGCATCAAATACCCTTGGGGTAGCTTCTCCAACCCTGTGGAGGCGAATTGGAATCGCCAACCTGGATGTGTATGGGAGCCCACTACACTGGTCGAACCCCTTTCTGGGGCTGCAAGATCATGAGCGTCACCTCTAGTGGTAGAGGGTAGGAGTACCATAGGAGTCACGGTGAAATGTGGGTCACCAAGTGCCAACTACTCCATCAACATTTCTATAAATGTATGCTCTTTCTCATATTGGAGCCTCTTGTGTTTTTAGAGCTTGTCCCCCTTGTCTACGTGATATAGTAGGCTGGTCATGCCTAGTCTACATTATTCGTATCATACCACATGGCTTGGCGAGGGATTCATGCTCATGTAAGTCCTATTGGGCATTGAGAGAAGCAAATCTGGTGTAGAGGATACCCATGATTCATTCTCTCCGTTGATGCTATGCATCCAACTTAAAGAGGAAGGAATGGTGCATGGCTAGCTAGACTCATGCCAGCTGTGAGGGGAGATAGACAAATGGAACAAGCCCTGAAAACACAAGAGGTGGGCAAAGAATGAATGTGAAAAACTTAAGTCTCCAATATGAAAAAGAGCATACATTTATAGTAATGTTGATGGAGTAGATAGGCATTAGCAACCCACATTTCACCACCTTCCCTCCATAAATCAATTATATCAATCCCTTTAGTCAGGGCCATGATCATGTTAGGTCTACATCCTCCTAACAAATCACTCATCTCAATCACACTAGGTATCCTCACCTTGTGTAATAAGGGTGGCTTGCACCATTACATCCATAGCAACCATAGCTCCTTTAGATTGCATAGCCATATATATAAAGGCCGAGGATCATACATTGTCATGGCATTGGATTACCTTGATCCATATTAGATTGTGTAGGTATCTTGCTCACTCACTGCTGAAGAACTTATTGACAGAGTAGCTTGCTCTCTTTTACTTGTGCATAATTTCAACAAAGTATTGCATATATATGATCTATAATAGGTCTACTTTTTTGTATGTATGCTTCTATCCATAGCTTCACTAATCTCAAAATGAGTTGAAATGATAAGTAAGTTGTGGCATCATTAAGATATTATGCAAGACAAGAATTTTATTACGAATCACATTGTGTTGATTATTGACAAGAGAGTTTCTTTTGCAAAGACAGAGAATCATATGTCTCTTCTCGATGAGTATTCCAACACAAAATACACTAAAATAATGTTTTTCCTAAGACTGTGGAAAAGTTAGTATAGGCATCGGTATGTCCATAATAAGAGCCCTATTGGTATACCTATTGGGCCCCAATGAAATCTGATAGCTTTGATAAATGCATGTGTTCTCAAATTTTTCTTTTTGTGAGTAGATTGGCTAGGCCTCGCTATAATTAATATAATTGTAGCCTTGTGTTTGAATTAGGGAAGCTTCATTTTTTTTCTCATATATATGTTGGTTTATCTTTGCTCCTAGTGTTAGCATAATTTTGTTGTTGTTGTCATCCCCCCCCCCCCGGCCCCCCCTCCCCCTCCCTCCTACCCCTCCCCCCCCATTTTTTTTTCATTGGGCTGTATTGTGGTAGAAATTTAATCTTATTTAATTCTCTCTCTCTCTCTCTCTCTTGACTACATTATATTTGCAAATTGTTAGAAAAATAGACTCAAGGGGCTTAAAAATGAGACTCAAAGTGTGACTTTATTACACCATTATAACAAATCCAGTTCAAGGGACAGGTGTTATCCCTATGAACAATTTCACTGGTACAAAAGGATTAGTCAAAGATGTGCTCTATGTTCCGAAGCTCAGTAAGAACCTTTTGTTAGTAGGTCAAATGACGGAACACAACTACAAAGTCATCTTCGATGGTGATGAATGCACTATCACAAATCCAAAAGAGGTCAGCTAGTAGCAAAAGGTGTCAAGGAAGGACGCTTATACAGGATGCTAGCTATAGTACCAGATAAGCATGCCATGTCAGCTCAAATGCAATAGATGGCACTATCTGCAAAATGGCACAAGAGATATGGTCATGTCAACTTCAAGTACTTGTTAGATCTCAGGAATCAGAATATGGCAATTGGGATTCCGAAGCTATAGTTTCTTGGAAAGATTTGTGAAACATGCTGCTTCGGCAAACAAAAGCGAACCAACTTTGTCAGAAGTACCTCTCGTGCACGAGGTATTCTTGATTTGATTCATACAGATGTATGGGGTTATGCCCAGACCCGCAGCATCAATGGTTCAGTTTATTACTTGACCTTCATCGATGACTCCAACAGATATTGTTGGGTCTACTTTTTGAAAGAGAAATCTCAAGTGTTTTCCACATTCCAAGAATTCAAAGCCATGGTAGAAAACCAAACAGGTAGAAAGATCAAGGTCATGAGATCAGACAAAGGAGCTGAATACATGCATTCAGCATTCATGAACTTTTGCAAAAATCATGGCATTCGAAGACAATTCACATGTGCAGATACTCCTCAGCAGAATGCAAGAGTTGAAAGGAAGAATGGGACTTTAGCAGATAGTGCTAGAGCAATGCTTAGTGAAAAGCATCTTCCGAATTAGTATTGGGTAGAAGCAATAGCTACAGCTAACTACTTGCTTAATCGGCTTCCTACCAAACCGATACAAGGTATGACTCCTTATGAAGCATTCACTGGACACAAGCCACGCATTGGCATCTCCACATATTTGGTTACATAGCATATGCCCACATACATGATGATCATCGTAGGAAATTGGATGCGAAGTCACGCAAATGCATCATGGTTGCTACAGTGAAGAAAGCAAAGCATACAAATTGTATGATCCCATCAACCACAAAGTCATTATCTCCAGAGATGTAATCTTTGATGAGGAATTAGAATGGAAAACCTCACCTACACAGGAGATAGAAGCATCGACTTCACAGTCATCTACAGAACAGGTTGATGAAGAAGAGCAAGAATTGCCAGCAACACCCCAAGCAGCGCCACAGTAGCTCAAACGGTCTACTAGGGAAAGCAGACCACCAGCCAGATTGACATATGCTCAGAAAGGCAAAGCAATTTAGGTGGAAACCACCAACTATGCTCTTATGACTACCATCATGGCTACGAAAGAGCCAATGTACTTCGAAGACGCAATAGACAAGCCAGAATGGCAAACTGCTATGAATGAAGAAATGGATGCTTTGTATAAAAATAACACTTGGGAATTATGTGACCTTCCACCAGGAAAGAAGCATGATGGTGCTATGCACACATGATCACATGATGTTGAGCGTGAACTCTCAACACCTTCCCTCAAGATCAACATCATGAAGTAGGCCTTCCCTCAAGATGATGATTATGGGGAATTGAAGAAGGATTGAGCATTACATTCCATCACACCCCTTTAATGGGAATGTCCTTCCTCTGCATCAAACCAAGAGCTAGTCGGTGTTTCTCGAATAGCTCTTTACTAAGTGGTTTGGTAAAGATGTCTGCAACATTCTCTTTGCTATCACAATGCTGCAGTGTGATGTCACCAAGTAACACTCTTTCTCTGATGAAGTGCTCTCTGACATCAATGTGCTTTGTCCTGGAGTGATATACTGGATTTTTGGCCAATGCTTGAGCCGATTGATTATCACAATATATTGTTGTTGGCTTTGACTCATCAAAGTAATCTGTTTCTGACAATAGTCTTCTGAGCCATATAGCCTCACATGCACCTGTAGTGAGTGCCCTATATTCTGCTTCAGTCGAAGACAAAGAAACAGTTGGTTGTTTGTTTGACAATCATGATATAGCACCTTGACCAAGGAAAAATGCATATCTCTGTGTCGATCTCCTAGTCTCATGATCTCCAGCATAGTCACTGTCATAGTATCCATGCAACCATGGATGACTTCCTTTGTATTCTATCCCAAACTGTCTTGTACCTCTGATGTATCTCAAGACTCTTTTGGCTACATTCCAGTGAGACTGTTTTGGATTTGCCATAAACTGTGCTAGTGAGCTTACTGCATAACAAATATCTGGCCGTGTGATTGTCAGATATATAAGAGATCCAATGAGATGCCTATAGTATCTATCATTGACTGTAGGCTTTTCTGAATCTTTAGTTAGTTTCAAACTCTGTTCCATGGGAGTGGCTGCAATCTTGCAATCTGCCATATGAAACTTCTTCAGGAGACTATCAACATACTTGAGCTGACTCATAAATGTGCTATCTGAATCTCTCCAGAACTCAATTCCAGACAATAGTGCATAAGTCCAAGATCTTTCATGTCGAACTCTGCAGATAAGTCTCTGATGAAGCTATCCTTGCTTCCTGTCACAATCAGATCATCTACGTACAAAAGTGCAATAGTAATGTCTTCCCCTTGAACTTTGTAGTAGAGAGTATGATCTGCATTGGACTTCATGTATCCCAGATCAGCAAAATACTTGTCAATTCTGCTGTACCAACTTCTGGGTGCTTGCTTTAAGCCGTAGAGACTTTTCTTGAGATGGCAAACCTTTTTCTCCTTTCCTGGTTCAACATAACCTGCTGGTTGTTGCATGTAGACTTCTTCGTCTAGATAACCATTGAGAAATGCATTCTTGACATCGAGCTGATACACATTCCATTTGCTAAGTGTCGCTAGTGATATCAAGAACCGTATGGAATCCATCTTTGCTACTGGAGCATAAGTCTCATCATAGTCTTGACCATATTGTTGTGCAAATCCTTTTGCAACTAATCTGGCTTTGTATCTCTGAATACTGCCATCTAGATGTACTTCACTTTGTATACCCATTTGTTGGCTATGGCCTATATCTGCATAGCACTAACCTTATAGAGTGCTATAAAGGAAAGGGTTAGATCCCCTAACCCTAACCCTAAAAGGGTTTGTATATATTCTATTTTTTCAACTAAATCTAGTGTACAGTTAGTCACATTTGTGGTGTGCTCTCTAGCTGTGCCCTCTCTTCTCATCTCCACTCTTCTCCTCTCCCCTCTTCATATTTTGTCACTGATACCATGTAAGAAAACAATACAACATCTGTGCTCAACACATAACAGGATCTCGTATGCAAGAGAGAAAAGCAGATAGTATGGAGAATCAAAATTTTGATTACTATAAAACTGATACAATAGATGGCACTACCTCCCAGCCGTGCGCTCCTATGTGCAAAGCTTCAATGGCATGCTGGAAATAGTAGAGGACGGAGGTTGGATGCTAAGGAACCAGGGTTGCTATAGCCAGTGATAATGATGGGCTTCACGGGCTTGCTCTTAAAACACTTAAGTGCATGTATAACATTAGTAAAGGAGGCAACTCAAAGTCTCCTTGTCTTTACTGCAAAGAATTAGCTCAAGTAATGGATTCAAAATGGTGGAAGAGAGCACCTAATAGAGATAAAGTTGACCCTGACTTCAAGGCCATTCTGGACATTCCACTATGTAATGTTCACATCTGCACATTGCATGGTCTATGTCGAATTATTGAGAAATTGGTATTTTTATATATTGGATTTGCTTGGAAACTCTGTCCCGAAAAAAATAGAAAGGATGCTCTTCAAGCATTGGAAAAAGTGTTATCCGATATAGGTCTGCATGGAGGAGATGTTCAAATCACAAAGGATTTTAAAAAGTCTACCAATGGCAAGGAGGTACCAATCAAGCCCTCTATTGGTGGTGTTAAGGCAAGAAGATTCTTGTCTCGACCCAAACACAGTAAGCAAGTAAGGCAAGGTAGAGCAGTTTCAAAGATTAATTATGGATTGTGGAAGCAAGTCCATAATGCTGTGAAAGATCATGAGGCAGATGGGGAAGCACGAAATAGGAAGGCAGAGGTGTGGGGTCTCTTGATCAACTCTTCATGTTCTGTGACAAAGTAACATGGACAAAGAGTGATTACAAGAACTTTGAGGAGGCAATTAAACATTTTGGAAAGTCAACGAAAGACGCGTGGATAGCCTGCAATATAACTCACTACATGGTAAGGTTATGTCTTTTTCTTTTACTTAAGTGTGATCCTCTTTTTTTTTATTACTTACTATGCATTCTTATGTCTTACAGCATATCATATACAACCACCTTCCCTATTTTGTCAAAAAGTATGGATGCCCAGCTATTTGGTCTACCCAAGGCATGGAGAAGTCTCACTACATGGCACGTAATGCATTTTTTAGACACACACAACACTATGGAGGGAGTCAGAAGGTGAATAGTCTGAAGGAAGTCTTCCAATGGTTTTACCGAGGCATACTACAGAGGCTGCATGCTAAAAGAAAAGTTGCTAGCTCCAAAATCAAGCTTGCTTTTCTTCTAGCCCAAAAGCAAAGACGAAGACAAGCTCTAGACAATTCAATTGTAGCAGAGAGACATAGACAATGGAGGGACTCGAAGATATTTAGAAACCATAAATGGACAAGTAAACATGAATAGGACTCATTTGTAACTTATTGGTGTTATGTCCACATGTTTTCAAACTCATTCAATAGAAATTTTTTTAGTGGAACAAGTGACTCTTGGTGTTATGCATGAAAAGTATTTCAATGTGAAACATATGATCTGAACTTAATACAATTTGTTTACAATTTCAATATATTGTTCATTTAATATTTAACGACACCACTCTATGTAAATGTACAAATCATTTCATCATCAACTTATTAATCATTTATACAAGATCATACCAGATATCAAAGACTTTATACAAATCAATTCAAATTTAATATAATGTTTGTGCTATATTCGATGACTAAATCCTATTTCTCCCAGGGCCTGCAGATCGGAACTCTCTTTTTGATCTTGATTGGAGTCTTTTTCTTCTTTATTGGCTTGATGTCGACTGTCTCTTTATCCTTTTCTTCAGCTCTCTCCACCTGTTCCTCTTCTTGGACTGTGTGGCCTGATGCAATCATGGGTGGCTCTCGAAACCTTACGAGCTGGTGTTTTCCATAGCCCTCCAGATATTTGGGCTCCTTAACACCACATGCTAATGCATAAGAAGTGTAAGACAAAAAGTAAGCGGCCCTAGAGGCCTGCTTATTCACATAATCTCCAAATATATCTATGGCAGACAACCTCTCTATCAAAATGATCTTTTCCTTTTGCCATGAAAGAGCATGTCCACCTAAAGCCCTGGACAAACATTTTAGGAAGTAAACAATGGCTTCTCCATTGTTGCTCAACTGCCTATGGTAAATCAAGATCTTGGCACTGCCTAGATCATGAATATAATGAGCTAGGCCTGACATTTTGCGAAACCCAACCTGCCTGCTTCCACTTGATCTCTGGAGGAATGTGTCATCCTCAATTTGTAGCTGCAACATATCAAAGGATTGGAGTGAGACAATACACAACCTACAAAACCAAAGTTAAGCAGAAGTCAAAGTATATGATTTGAAGTACCTTCTCATTTTCATCAGCAACAAGCAGTTCATCTTTCCAAAGATTTATCCCTCTCCCTTCTTGTCCAGCCTCTTCTCTAGGCTTTTCTGTGTATAGTGCTGAGAGATTCATAGCTTCCTGTGTGAGCTGGAAGGCAGCTTCATCTGGCTCTTGGAACTTTTCAACCTCTTTGAAACAAAATGAAAGGGCCTCTATAGGATCAAACATTGTTTCCAAAGCCAGTAGTGAATGGTCATCCTCTATGCCAACCTCCTTGTCAAGCCTTGAAGCCTGGGCAATAAGGGAAATGGCATAGTCCTCCCTCAAATCAAACATACACTCTATATCATGGAGGAAAACATAATCCTTTCCACCAATCAACACACCTGGAAGCATGGGCACTGCATAGTTGCTGCTCTGAACATCAAAATCTTCAACTGGCTCTGCTCCCCTCAGAGTTTTTGTCCTCAGTTGAACAAGGTCAAGAGCAGCCACTTGCAGCCCCTCATCCTGAAGGTTGATATCTTCTTCTTGCTCTGCCATTTCTGTGACCAAAGAAACATCCTCCTTTTCAGACGCTTCAGATGTGTCTTCTTCTTCTATTTCCTGCCCTTGTTCATCCAAAGACTCCTGACTGAAGACAATGTACATAAGAAATGCCATGCTCTCCTCCAGCACTCTGTACTTTCTGGTGTGCAAAGTATAGTTGAATTTATAGTGATCAGGCAGGCTGTCAAATCTTCTATTCACATGGTACCTTAGCCTGTCATTGGAGACAATATGATTTAGGTGCACAAAAACCTTTTCTCCTCCCACAATTCTTCCTGCCTCTGTCAGTTCTTTGAAGGCATCCCAATAGTCTGAAAGAAAATCTTTGTGTTGCTCCAGTACAGAGCTCATTGTGAACTCCATGTTGAAAATACTGTGGTATATATGGAAGTTACTCTGAGCCTTGCATTTGTGAAGAAACTCAAATAGGAGCAAATCTGGAGAACTGTCCTCTTCTGGTTCCATTTGTTTTTTGATGGAAGAATCAACACTCTGCTTCAACCTCTTCTTTTTGCCTGTTCAAAAACTTATATACTATGAATTCTATATGCTGACATATGCAATCAGTGAATGCATTGTATATCACCAGATAATTCCTTCATGACATCTCATGACTCACCTGGTGATTGCTGTGGTCTAATAATAGCAGCAGAAAAGTCCAGCTTCCTCTTGAAAGGTGGGGCCTGGGAGCCAGCTGTTCCAAAACAAAAACATTTCTCATCATCAAGGAAGATTTCCACAGGGCTAAAGATAGCAAATTAATGAGGTAGAAGTGAGAAACAAATAATACACATGAATTTGCAGCAAAATGCGATATGGGCTGTTTAGAGAATTGTAAACCACTCTCCTCGCATTTTGTTGCAAATTCTCAAATTCTGTTCATGTGCATGTCAAATCAAGTACTTGGTCCATCTCAGTGATTCCTGGACACTATGATCTCATATGCAACAGAAATAATGGAATGAGTGAAACTATTCATGAGGAATGTGTCAACAATAGGAATTTGCAGCAAAATGTGATATGGGCTGTTTAGAGAACTATAAACCACTCTCCTCGCATTTTGTTGCAAATTCTCAAGTTCTGTTCATGTGCATGTCAAATCAAGCACTTGGTTCATCTCAGTGATTCCTGGACACTATGATCTCATATGCAAGAGAAATAATGGAATGAGTGAAACTTTTCATGAGGAAGGAGTCAACAACATGAATTTGCAGCAAAATGCGATATGGGCTGTTTAGAGAATTATAAACCACTCTCCTCGCATTTTGTTGCAAATTTCTTGTTTCTATTCATATCAACCTACAATCTAATTTCTGGGTGATTTACCACATTCTTGAACAGTATTAATTGAAAATGTAAGGAGGAGGATGGAGCTGAGTGAAGACATTGGGACATCAAAAATCCAATGGATGGAAGAAATAAATGTTGAAAAACATTGAAACCAAACTAGAATTCTGACCTTTTTTTTCCTTTTCCATGCTGATTGAGTTGCACTGGTAAATCTCTTGCTCTTTCTCTAGCTTGAACTTTGCATTCTAGGTAACTTGGAGATCTGGCAATACTGTCTTCAGGCAGGTTGCAGTCTGGATGGAGTGTGCTGGGTAGGAAAGGATCAGAGAGAAGGAAATGGAAGATGCGAGGGTCGTGGCAGGGATGAAAGATTGGGATCCAGGGGAGGGAAAAGTGGTTGTGGTATTGATGATGAAATCATGAATGGCACAAGTTCCAAGGAATAAAGTGTACTTTCACACATGCCAAATTTCAAACTCCAAGAGATTTGGGTCCCATCCATACGTGTGAAAAACGACTAGATTCCACACGTGTGGGATTTAGTGATTCTTTAATTCTATTTGCACTTATTTGTGGTATCCTATTTTAGACCTCTTGCCCTCCAGTCTCTGCTCTCTTGCCTCCCTACCTCCATACTCTGTAGCATCAGCATCTTGTCCAGCAGCACAGGTTCATCCTCAGCACAGATTACTCCTCAGCAGCACAGCACATCCACAGATAGATTCCAGGTCAGTAACAATGGGTTCTCCCCTTAGTCTCTACAATCTTCTTGCCTAAAATAGAAAAAATACATCCTGCATGGAAATGCATAGACTCAAACCAAGACAGAGAAATCACTGTAGGAATGCAGATCTTCAAGTGTGATATTTGCATGTGATCTTCTTGCATAACCTCCATTCATACTGTATTTGGTTGGAGAAACATAAAAATCACTGTAGGAGTGCACCAGCATGTCATTTCAAAAATTTGCAGCAAAATGCGATGTGGACCTGTTTGAAATTCCAAACTGCTCATATCGCATTTTATTGCAAATTTCTCTATTTGGCTTCTTCCACCCCTGTGATTGCCTTTTCTTTGTTAGAACATGTTCTGGTTTTGTGACTTCCATAGCTGTAATCTTCTTGCATAAACTCCATTCATACTGTATTTGGTTGGAGAGACAAAGAAATCACTGCAGGAGTGCACCAGCATGCCATTTCAAAAATTTGCAGCAAAATGCGATGTGGACCTGTTTGAAATTCCAAACTGCTCATATCGCATTTTATTGCAAATTTCTCTATTCGGCTTCTTCCACCTCTGTGATTGCCTTTTCTTTGTTAGAACATGTTCTGGTTTTGTGACTTCCATAGCTGTAATCTTCTTGCATAAACTCCATTCATACTGTATTTGGTTGGAGAAACATAGAAATCACTGTAGGAGTGCACCAGCATGTCATTTAAAAAATTTGCAGCAAAATGCGATGTGGACCTGTTTGAAATTCCAAATTGCTCATATCGCATTTTATTGCAAATTTCTCTATTTGGCTTCTTCCACCACTGTGATTGCCTTTTCTTTGTTAGAACATGTTCTTCATGTCTGTGATCTCTTTCCAATCCTTTGTATGCAGTTTTTCAGAGTGATGGCAAGAACCAAGTCAACTGCAAGGAAAGTTGGCAAAGGACCAGGTCTTGCAGCAACAGCAGCTGGGGCAGGTACCAAGAAGTTTAGTGTGCCTCCAAAGGGAAGAGCTACACATGGCAGGAAGGGTAAGCCAATGAGCTTGCTCAAGCAAAAGGCCAAAAGATTGAATAAGGGTGTAGGTGTGCTAAGGGAGATAAGGAGGCAACAGAAAGCCATAGGCTTTGCAATACCCAAAGCACCCTTTCAAAGACTGGTGAGAGAAATTTGTGACAGTTGGAACCTTGGGTTCAGGTGGAATAGAACTGCCATTCTTTCCTTACAGGAAATGGCAGAGGATTACCTGGAGAAATATTTTGAGGATGCAATGCTTGTAGCAGCCCATGCTCACAGGGTGACTTTGATGGCCAAAGACTTCAACACTTTGTCCAGAGTGAGATGGAGGTATGACAAGCTGGTTCATCCTGTGGAATGGCAGGACATCAAAATGAGAGATATATTGCTAATTCCACCTACAAGGAAGGTGAAGGTTGATGAGGTAAAGGTTGTTGACGTAACACACTCAAAGAACACCAGAGGGAAGGCTGCTTATGAGGACTCACTGAAGCAGCAAATAAAAGAAACAAAATCTGTTATAGATGTGGAGACTGGAAAGAAGGAGCTACACATACATAGAAGGTTGAAGGAGCTGGGCCCTGATGTAGTTGTACATATTGAGGATGAAGTTTCAGTCAATGATTTTGATTTGACAAAACAATGCTTAGCAGCATTGGCTAACAAGAATGAGTATTGCTCAGATACTATCATTCTTGCAATGCTCTAGTAAGTGTCTATAAATTTTACATTTTTTGCAAATCAATCCTCCTTGTAACTCCTTTATAACCTACCCTAATTATGTTCTGATCCTATGCAACATGATGAGAAGCTGGCTTCACCCCTCTGTACAACATACAGTCCATATTGTTGATCCAGCCATTTCATCTAGATTAAGAGATGCAAAGGAGACTCCCATGAGTATTTCCAGCTGGTTCAAACACTGCAATTTTGAAGTAATTGATATTTTGCTACTTCCATACCATAGCAGGTATGTGGGTGACTACTTTTAAGATTCTTCTTTAATATTGGGAACTCTTGTAGCCTTTCATTTTCTTATGCTTTTTTCCTTATGCAGTGACCACTGGAGTTTTGTGTCTATTGACATCTAGCAGAAGCAATGCTTTCTATTCAACTCTCTAAAAAACACACACAGAGAGCTGAAATTGTAAGTGCTGTGTGTGCTTTTTGAACTTAAAACTTCATTATTTTGATACCATACTAACTAAATTATACATATTGCAGCTGTATTAGAAGGCTATTAGATGCATTGGATCATTGTCCTCCAAATGTCTCTCTTTTGGATTCAATAGAGCCAATAAGTCTAGAGGTAAAAAGTCTATTAAATGCTATGTCTTTGAACTTATTGAATAATTTTGTTTTGTGCTGATGCTCACAGTTTCTAACATTTTTTTCTAACTGTACAGACACCACAACAAAATGATTCAAGTAGCTGTGGATGGAGGGTGCTGATCAATGCAAAATATATACTTTCAAGCTACTTTGAGAAGGAACAGCCAGATCTGGTAAGGAAAAATACTTTTCATTTAGCTTGAAGATAATTCATAATGATACAAAGTGTTCTAAATTATCCTCTGCCATTGCAGATGAAAGAGGATAGCTTCAGCCCCAACTATGTACATAATTTTAGAGCTCATACAATTTGGAGGTTTTTGAGCTATGCCTCCCCCAAACCTATTGTACCAACTACTGTGGAGCTGGGTGAAAGCTCTAAAGTACAAGAAGGTGTCATACACCTTGATCCCACAGATGAAGCACCTACTGCTGAGGACTAAAAGCCACAGGAGCAATCACAGAGTGCTGAGGAGGAGCAGACATAGGAGCAAAGACCTGCTGCTGATGTTGAGGAGAAGGTGGAGAAGCAGCAAAGAGAGGCTTCTGGGGCAGTGGAGGAGACAGGATGGAGCACAGACAGGATGGAGCAGCAGAGAGAAGATCCTCCAGAAAATGTAGAGCAGCCTCTGGATGAAACTATACATAAATAGAAAATGGATGTTAGAAATATGTTCTACAGATTCAACTAAACAGTTCTGTACAAAATCTTACTTGATTGAATACAAAACCTTTCTTTATGGAGTCTGTGTTATCTCAATTTTAAAATTTTCTATGTCTTTGCATTTAAATGAGCTCTCTCTTCTTCTGAGTAACTGCAAAAAAGCAATATGAATTAGAGTGGTAAATTAAACTAATAGCAATGCTCAATTAGACTAGGATAAATCAGATGGTAGCAGATGGTGTACCTTTCTGTTGTTGTAGATAAATAAAAAGTCGTTTAAGATAGAACTTTCAGTCTCAAACAGAATGTCACTGTGCAATTGAGCTAGGGAGCAACATTCTCTTAATGAGATATTGGCTACCACATCACCATTCTCAATAACATCAATATCAATAAGTTTATTTTCTGCACCAAAAGACTCTTCATCTTGATCCATTGGGACAAGCTTTGTGCCTAGCATTCGACTGCGCTTGTAATAAAAAGAGAAAATAAAATTTTGTGATGCAACCATGTACTTCAGTTGCATAGAAGGTTGGACCACCTCACAAAACACTGAACTACATGTCTTCTTATCCCAACCTTTATCCAAAAATTGTGGCATGCATGCCGAATTTGTTGCTTTAACTGTGAACATTGTTTTTGAAACCTTTACTGGAAAGGTATTAAACAAGTCTACAAAAACTGTGAGAGGCATGCACAAAGAAATTTTTACTATCCTAGTGGCAATATTGGGCCTCAGAGCTTTCTGTACTTCTGTAAAAAGCTTCGCCCTATATGCCTCTGTAACACTAGAATGTGGGTGAGGCCAATCCACCGAATTCCATGTCGGAAGGTCTTGTTTTATTAATACACCATGTGTGTTAGCTTTTTCCAACAACTGATAAAAATGATCAGTAAAAAATATACCCGATTGAGCTAGCTCTGTTGCACATCGACCTTGGTATTGTTGTTCTCCTATCGATCCATGCAGAACATCTATAAATCCCAAAATACAATCGATGTTTTGCCATGTCTCATACGATGAAGGATATAAATCTGAAATAAAACAACACAAGAATGTCAATAAGCTAAGAGAGAAAGCTTCATCTTAAAAATCCATACACCTCATGAAGAAAAAAACCACAATAGAAAAATATACAATTAGGCCTGTGTTGCCGAAGATTTTTTGGATAGTCTCGCAAGACAAGTTCTTTATGCATGTACACGTGCTGAATCAAAACTTCTTTCACAGATATCTTCCCTTTGGTGATTTTAAAATCTCGTACTCTTCCCTTCCACGATGCCAAGAAAATGTTTTTTGTCTGGGGTCTTTTTCTTTTGCTAGGTTGCATGAGCACCCATGCTCCTTTCAAAACACTAAACCTTTCCCAAGTTCCTTCTGTTTTGACTGTACTTGAATTCTCTACCGACGAAATAGAAGAAGCAGGTCGACGGGGTAAGGATGTTTGGTATAATTCTGCCTTCGTA
Organism: Dipteris shenzhenensis; assembly: GCF_047967505.1. NCBI lineage: Eukaryota > Viridiplantae > Streptophyta > Polypodiopsida > Gleicheniales > Dipteridaceae > Dipteris > Dipteris shenzhenensis. The sequence goes on from NC_141627.1 coordinate 24,246,018, forward strand.
GCATTATCATCCACAGAGCGTCTTCCACAAGAACGGCCGTGGTTTTGGTTCACCATGGAGATTTTCTGAATCTATAACAATAGCAAAGTAATGTAACTAAGATAACAATTTGAAGTTTCAAGAAAGAGAAAGTGGGCAAACAGACAGTTGACGAGAAACATCTTAGTCTACGCCAAACAGGATCAAGGGAGCAGTTTTGGAAAAGAAAGGCTGTTGCACAATGAGGCAATGGTGTAGAATGGTAGACCTTTCGCACGAAAGGCGGCACAACATTTGAAAATTCAAAGGAAGGTGGAAGCGGGAAGGATCTTGTCAGATAAAATGTCAGTTTAGATTCTATCTTCTTGTCCAAAGATCTTCTGAGAATAAAAAACCAATCTCCTCATTAATGTAGCACGCTTGTACTTACATAAAGTATTGTTTCTTTTTTCTATTTTCTCTTATTTTCGTGAATTTTCAACGTTACGTTGGCCTTCTATTGATTGGTTGAGAGCTTATTTTTCCAAACCGTAAAAGGCCCCAAAATGAGCTCCCTTTTTTCCTAATGTGAGGTTGGTACACCGCCCATGAATAATAGCTGGATGACAGCTATCTTTATGTAGTCTAGTTAGTGGCTCAGTTAGTATGCCACCTAGGTTAGCTAACTTTGGTTTGAGACCCATATATAGGGTTCACCTATTCCTTTTGTACTAAGAGAGAGTTCTTTTGGCTTTCATAACTAAGAAGAGGAAAACTGTTTTCAGCCTCCACCTTTGTGTGTATTCCCCTATTGTGTATGTGAGAAAGCTGCAAGTGAGTCCTTACTTCTTTCCCACTCTCTTCACATTAATATCATATCAATAGAGGTTTTATGCATTCAAAAAGAGAGAGAAAGATAGGTAGATAAATAGCGAGAGACAAGATCCAAGGCCACTCATGGAACAAGAAGAACCTAGATAGAATTGGATTCCGAACTCTATATGAGAGAACATCTACAAGAAGAAGAGAGAAGGTTCATCAAAGAGGATTGAGAATACAAGAGCTACAACAACATGTGGACTAATGGTGGAAGACTCCTTGAATAAGGTAGAGGAGGGATTTTTTTATAGATACTTTGTCACCCTCCTTCACCCAATTACAATTGATGTTTGTAAACTCCTTTCCTCATCAGTCACATAAGACCGTATGTCACCATCCATGTTCTGGTCCACTTTTGACATGTGTCACCATTACAAGATGTCCATGGTCTTTTAATATTGAGAAAGTCAATAGTCTTCTCACTTGGAGCCCATACGGGCCCTCTCTTGTCATATGTCCACATGATCCATATTCCACAAAGGAATTCTAAAAGAGTTCAACTTGATTCCATGCTCCTTCACATGCCTTCCAAGTGCTTGGCATGTCTCTTATGTTATTAAGAACACGTGGACATGAGGTTACTCTTCCTATTTCTTAAAAATCCCATAGTATCTCATAAATCAATAACTCTCGGGTTAACCTTTTCTTCGGTGTAGCTAATCGCGAAACTATTTTTCGGGGCCATTTTGGGGCCGTGACGTGTCGCACTCTTGGGTGAGATTTTGAATTTTGCGTGGAACCGCTTTCTCACCAGAAATTTTTTCAATGTCATAATGCCGCACTCGCATAATAATGAGACGCAATCTATTTTTTCTAAACACCGCAAAGCTTGACACATGGCAGATATGCACTCATCGTGCATCTCTACACAACTTCGCACAACGCAGTCTCTAGACTACTAACCACCTATCATTGCATAGACTTTTGTTGCAGCTTTGCCACCTATCACTGGGCAGTGTGCCCATGCAGATCATGAAAATTCAAGGATGTTGGATTGGAGAGACCACGGTGCTGGTTCTTAGCATGATAATGAGACACAATCTATCATTCTGAACATTGCCAAAGTGCAATCTCTAGCCTAACCACCTATCATCGAACAGGCTTTGCCCCATCTTTATGACTTGTCACTAGACAGAGTGCCCATGCAGATCATAGGTTGGCGTGGAGAGTCCACTGCGCTGGTTTTTGGCATAAGAATGACACACAATTTATTATTCTGAACGAGTTCTGAACATCACTGCAGCATAGTCTCTAGCTTGATGACCTGTCATCGCCCATAATTCAAGGTTGGCTTGGAGCGACCACTGCGTTGGTTCTTGCAGATGACCATCGCATTGGCAAATAGATGAAGATCTATGACAGCCACCACACTGGCTCTTGGAATTATATATTTATGTACCAAGGAAAATATATTTCCTTATGCAACCAAGGAAAATGCAGTTGACGATATGGCACTTGAGGGGTCCCCTCTAGGGGAAAGGGCCATATCGACATGCCATATTTGTCTAGTGGCATCTTAGATACTGTATAATGCATGTCCATATGGCCCTTATCCCTAGAGGGGACTGAATTGCCTTTTCTAAAAGTTTAATTGTATTTTTTTAGATGTATCTCCATGCATTGTGCAACCAGAACGGTGGTTGTTAGAGCTATTTTAGTGCTATTTTGGTCATAAACCAAGGAAATTTTAGTCCTACAATACTAGTATTTTAGTCCTTGTTGCAGTAAATCCTAAATGGGGGCAAAAGTATTCTGAGCCACCATGTTGACTAGAGGCTCGGTGGTGCCATCTAGATAATCAACTACAATTCATCAAGTGAAAATTGAGCAAAAGAGATAACAATTTACATCTACATCCAATAATAGGTTATATAAAAATTAACAACTTATACTGAGAAAAAACTGAACAGAGGACCTTACATTTTATAAAAACTCAACAATTGTTGAGATCCTTAGAGGCTAAAAGATTACATCTAGCAACCATAACCACTCAAATATAAAGTTAACAAGAGTGCATACTGAGAGCCTCAAATTGAACAAAAGAGATTACATAAATGTAATAAAAACTCGGCAATTGGTGAGAGCCTTAGAGATCAAAACATTACATCCAGCAAGCCAAATGATTGCTGAGAGCCTAAGAGGCTAAAAGATTACACTCAGCCATTGCTGAGTGGTTACGAGCCTCATTGAGAAAGAGGAGCTTTGTACAACTCAACATTGCCGCGAGCCCAACTTGTTGTATTAAAATTTTTTAGGGAGCCGATGGAGGAGATGATGGAGAGGCCGAAAATGCAGTCCTAGGTGTTTTATTCAATCAAGTGCTTATCGAATGGGGGAACCTCTTTGCACACAAGTCAATACTACCTAGGTTGAGGCATGCACAAAGTATTGTGTCCATCGGATATGATTTGCATTGTCAATCACACATTATACACCATTTTTGTCCTTGTAATATGCACTACCGTCAAAAAATGTGCTCCTCAGATTATGGCCCCCCCAAACAATATGAGAGTATTCTGCTATGAAACTCCTGAGGCCTTCGTGAATGTCTAGGGGAAACCCATACAGCACATCCATAAAGAGGCCACAGGTGACCATGTTATCTAAGGTGGTGACATGCAAATATTGGGGGAATCGACCATGGGAACGAAGGGTTTCCACTAGAGCTAGCATTTCTACTGTAGGTGAGTGCACAACACAATCACCTTGTACGAGAAGGGAGATAACATTGGGATCATGTTGCATCAACTGGTGGTAGGAGAAAAGTAGAGCAAGGGAGGAAGAGAGCTAGAGTAGGGTGTGTGGAGCAAAGTAGCAGAGCAACGGTGGATGAGACCAATGTAGTAAAATTCCACATCCCACATATCTTATATATTATAGTTCTAGCCACCATGGTGGCTAGAGGCGCGGAGGCGTAGGGTTCCATCCATATTAATTGTAGGCCACTGCACTAGAATCTTAAGCGCCACCCCAGGCGGGCTAGTAATCATGAAGCAAATGCCTAGTGGTAAGCAGGCCACTACGATGGCTGGTAATTAACTACCATCCCGATGGAATCTTAGCCATGACAGAAGTGGTTGATGAGAGCCACCACCACTAGGAAGTAATTGCCACAAAAGTAAATCAAGAAGCCTAATCACCTGTAATCACTCATTGCCATGCACTCTAATACTCTATTGAGCATGCAAGCCCTGTGACTTCTAGTAATTTATTGCCCTCATAGTAATCATGCATGCAAGCCCAATGGTGGTAATTGGCAAGTGAGTAATTACAGGCCACTACAGTGGATGGTAATTAACTGCCAACCTAGTGGAATCCTAGACACCACACACATGGCTGATGAGAGCGAGCACCATCGGGCAGTAATTACCACAAAGTAGATCATGAAGCTTAATCACTTATATTCGCTCATTACCATGCACACTAGTACTCTACTGAGCGTGCAAGCCCAGTGACGCGTAATTTACAGCCCTTGAATAATCATGTATGCAAGCCCAATGGTGGTAGCTGGAAGGTGAGTTATTGTGGAGCATTGCAGTGGCTGGTAGCTACCAACCCGTTGGAATCTTATCTGCCACCACAGACGTGGCTGGTAATCTTAGAAGCCACCACCTCTAATCAGTCATTACCATGCAGGGTAGTACTACCTCCTTGAAATTAATCAAAATTCGAGCCAACCACCATGGTGGCACTCACCTTGATAGTTCCTTGTAGTTGGGCTACAAACTTAAGCCTTCACTATTCCCTTCACTATTTTGTCTTCTATCCCTCTCAATTTTTTCTCTCTCCCTTGCACTCAAACTGCAAACTTAAGCCTCCATTATTCCATTTCCTTCATTGTTTCATTTAACTGAGCTCTCTCTTCTTCTGAGTAACTGCAAAAAAGCAATATGAATTAGAGTGGTAAATTAAACTAATAGCAATGCTCAATTAGACTAGGATAAATCAGATGGTGTACCTTTCTGTTGTTGTAGATAAATAAAAAGTCGTTTAAGATAGAACTTTCAGTCTCAAACAGAATGTCACTGCGCAATTGAGCTAGGGAGCAACATTCTCTTAATGAGATATTGGCTACCACATCACCATTCTCAATAACATCAATATCAATAAGTTTATTTTCTGCACCAAAAGACTCTTCATCTTGATCCATTGGGACAAGCTTTGTGCCTAGCATTCGACTGCGCTTGTAATAAAAAGAGAAAATAAAATTTTGTGATGCAACCATGTACTTCAGTTGCATAGAAGGTTGGACCACCTCACAAAACACTGAACTACATGTCTTCTTATCCCAACCTTTATCCAAAAATTGTGGCATGCATGCCGAATTTGTTGCTTTAACTGTGAACATTGTTTTTGAAACCTTTACTGGAAAGGTATTAAACAAGTCTACAAAAACTGTGAGAGGCATGCACAAAGAAATTTTTACTATCCTAGTGGCAATATTGGGCCTCAGAGCTTTCTGTACTTCTGTAAAAAGCTTCACCCTATATGCCTCTGTAACACTAGAATGTGGGTGAGGCCAATCCACCGAATTCCACACCGGAAGGTCTTGTTTTATTAATACACCATGTGTGTTAGCTTTTTCCAACAACTGATAAAAATGATCAGTAAAAAATATACCCGATTGAGCTAGCTCTGTTGCACATCGACCTTGGTATTGTTGTTCTCCTATCGATCCATGCAAAACATCTATAAATCCCAAAATACAATCGATGTTTTGCCATGTCTCATACGATGAAGGATATAAATCTGAAATAAAACAACACAAGAATGTCAATAAGCTAAGAGAGAAAGCTTCATCTTAAAAATCCATACACCTCATGAAGAAAAAAACCACAATAGAAAAATATACAATTAGGCCTGTGTTGCCGAAGATTTTTTGGATAGTCTCGCAAGACAAGTTCTTTATGCATGTACACGTGCTGAATCAAAACTTCTTTCACGGATATCTTCCCTTTGGTGATTTTAAAATCTCGTACTCTTCCCTTCCACGATGCCAAGAAAATGTTTTTTGTCTGGGGTCTTTTTCTTTTGCTAGGTTGCATGAGCACCCATGCTCCTTTCGAAACACTAAACCTTTCCCAAGTTCCTTCTGTTTTGACTGTACTTGAATTCTCTACCGACGAAATAGAAGAAGCAGGTCGACGGGGTAAGGATGTTTGGTATAATTCTGCCTTCGTAGCATTATCATCCACAGAGCATCTTCCACAAGAACGGCCGTGGTTTTGGTTCACCATGGAGATTTTCTGAATCTATAACAATAGCAAAGTAATGTAACTAAGATAACAATTTGAAGTTTCAAGAAAGAGAAAGTGGGCAAACAGACAGTTGACGAGAAACATCTTACTCTACGCCAAACAGGATCAAGGGAGCAGTTTTGGAAAAGAAAGGCTGTTGCACAATGAGGCAATGGTGTAGAATGGTAGACCTTTCGCACGAAAGGCGGCACAACATTTGAAAATTCAAAGGAAGGTGGAAGCGGGAAGGATCTTGTCAGATAAAATGTCAGTTTAGATTCTATCTTCTTGTCCAAAGATCTTCTGAGAATAAAAAACCAATCTCCTCATTAATGTAGCACGCTTGTACTTACATAAAGTATTGTTTCTTTTTTCTATTTTCTCTTATTTTCGTGAATTTTCAACGTTACGTTGGCCTTCTATTGATTGGTTGAGAGCTTATTTTTCCAAACTGTAAAAGGCCCCAAAATGAGCTCCCTTTTTTCCTAATGTGAGGTTGGTACACCGCCCATGAATAATAGCTGGATGACAGCTATCTTTATGTAGTCTAGTTAGTGGCTCAGTTAGTATGCCACCTAGGTTAGCTAACTTTGGTTTGAGACCCATATATAGGGTTCACCTATTCCTTTTGTACTAAGAGAGAGTTCTTTTGGCTTTCATAACTAAGAAGAGGAAAACTGTTTTCAGCCTCCACCTTTGTGTGTATTCCCCCATTGTGTATGTGAGAAAGTTGCAAGTGAGTCCTTACTTCTTTCCCACTCTCTTCACATTAATATCATATCAATAGAGGTTTTATGCATTCAAAAAGAGAGAGAAAGATAGGTAGATAAATAGCGAGAGACAAGATCCAAGGCCACTCATGGAACAAGAAGAACCTAGATAGAATTGGATTCCGAACTCTATATGAGAGAACATCTACAAGAAGAAGAGAGAAGGTTCATCAAAGAGGATTGAGAATACAAGAGCTACAACAACATGTGGACTAATGGTGGAAGACTCCTTGAATAAGGTAGAGGAGGGATTTTTTTATAGATACTTTGTCACCCTCCTTCACCCAATTACAATTGATGTTTGTAAACTCCTTTCCTCATCAGTCACATAAGACCGTACGTCACCATCCATGTTCTGGTCCACTTTTGACATGTGTCACCATTACAAGATGTCCATGGTCTTTTAATATTGAGAAAGTCAATAGTCTTCTCAGATGGAGCCCATACGGGCCCTCTCTTTTCATATGTCCACATGATCCATATTCCACAAAGGAATTCTAAAAGAGTTCAACTTGATTCCATGCTCCTTCACATGCCTTCCAAGTGCTTGGCATGTCTCTTATGTTATTAAGAACACGTGGACATGAGGTTACTCTTCCTATTTCTTAAAAATCCCATAGTATCTCATAAATCAATAACTCTCGGGTTAACCTTTTCTTCGGTGTAGCTAATCGCGAAACTATTTTTCGGGGCCATTTTGGGGCCGTGACGTGTCGCACTCTTGGGTGAGATTTTGAATTTTGCGTGGAACCGCTTTCTCACCAGAAATTTTTTCAATGTCATAATGCCGCACTCGCATAATAATGAGACGCAATCTATTTTTTCTAAACACCGCAAAGCTTGACACATGGCAGATATGCACTCATCGTGCATCTCTACACAACTTTGCACAACGCAGTCTCTAGACTACTAACCACCTATCATTGCACAGACTTTTGTTGCAGCTTTGCCACCTATCACTGGGCAGTGTGCCCATGCAGATCATGAAAATTCAAGGATGTTGGATTGGAGAGACCACGGTGCTGGTTCTTAGCATGATAATGAGACACAATCTATCATTCTGAACATTGCCAAAGTGCAATCTCTAGCCTAACCACCTATCATCGAACAGGCTTTGCCCCATCTTTATGACCTGTCACTAGACAGAGCGCCCATGCAGATCATAGGTTGGCGTGGAGAGTCCACTGCGCTGGTTTTTGGCATAAGAATGACACACAATTTATTATTCTGAACGAGTTCTGAACATCATTGTAGCATAGTCTCTAGCTTGATGACCTGTCATCGCCCAGAATTCAAGGTTGGCTTGGAGCGACCACTGCGTTGGTTCTTGCAGATGACCATCGCATTGGCAAATAGATGAAGATCTATGACAGCCACCACACTGGCTCTTGGAATTATATATTTATGTACCAAGGAAAATATATTTCCTTATGCAACCAAGGAAAATGCAGTTGACGATATGGCACTTGAGGGGTCCCCTCTAGGGGAAAGGGCCATATCGACATGCCATATTTGTCTAGTGGCATCTTAGATACTGTATAATGCATGTCCATATGGCCCTTATCCCTAGAGGGGACTGAATTGCCTTTTCTAAAAGTTTAATTGTATTTTTTTAGATGTATCTCCATGCATTGTGCAACCAGAACGGTGGTTGTTAGAGCTATTTTAGTGCTATTTTGGTCATAAACCAAGGAAATTTTAGTCCTACAATACTAGTATTTTAGTCCTTGTTGCAGTAAATCCTAAATGGGGGCAAAAGTATTCTGAGCCACCATGTTGACTAGAGGCTCGGTGGTGCCATCTAGATAATCAACTACAATTCATCAAGTGAAAATTGAGCAAAAGAGATAACAATTTACATCTACATCCAATAATAGGTTATATAAAAATTAACAACTTATACTGAGAAAAAACTGAACAGAGGACCTTACATTTTATAAAAACTCAACAATTGTTGAGATCCTTAGAGGCTAAAAGATTACATCTAGCAACCATAACCACTCAAATATAAAGTTAACAAGAGTGCATACTGAGAGCCTCAAATTGAACAAAAGAGATTACATAAATGTAATAAAAACTCGGCAATTGGTGAGAGCCTTAGAGATCAAAACATTACATCCAGCAAGCCAAATGATTACTGAGAGCCTAAGAGGCTAAAAGATTACACTCAGCCATTGCTGAGTGGTTACGAGCCTCATTGAGAAAGAGGAGCTTTGTACAACTCAACATTGCCGCGAGCCCAACTTGTTGTATTAAAATTTTTTAGGGAGCCGATGGAGGAGATGATGGAGAGGCCGAAAATGCAGTCCTAGGTGTTTTATTCAATCAAGTGCTTATCGAATGGGGGAACCTCTTTGCACACAAGTCAATACTACCTAGGTTGAGGCATGCACAAAGTATTGTGTCCATCGGATATGATTTGCATTGTCAATCACACATTATACACCATTTTTGTCCTTGTAATATGCACTACCGTCAAAAAATGTGCTCCTCAGATTATGGCCCCCCCAACAATATGAGAGTATTTTGCTATGAAACTCCTGAGGCCTTCGTGAATGTCTAGGGGAAACCCATACAGCACATCCATAAAGAGGCCACAGGTGACCATGTTATCTAAGGTGGTGACATGCAAATATTGGGGGAATCGACCATGGGAACGAAGGGTTTCCACTAGAGCTAGCATTTCTACTGTAGGTGAGTGCACAACACAATCACCTTGTACGAGAAGGGAGATAACATTGGGATCATGTTGCATCAACTGGTGGTAGGAGAAAAGTAGAGCAAGGGAGGAAGAGAGCTAGAGGAGGGTGTGTGGAGCAAAGTAGCAGAGCAACGGTGGATGAGACCAATGTAGTAAAATTCCACATCCCACATATCTTATATATTATAGTTCTAGCCACCATGGTGGCTAGAGGCGCGGAGGCGTAGGGTTCCATCCATATTAATTGCAGGCCACTGCACTAGAATCTTAGGCGCCACCCCAGGCGGGCTAGTAATCATGAAGCAAATGCCTAGTGGTAAGCAGGCCACTACGATGGCTGGTAATTAACTACCATCCCGATGGAATCTTAGCCATGACAGAAGTGGTTGATGAGAGCCACCACCACTAGGAAGTAATTGCCACAAAAGTAAATCAAGAAGCCTAATCACCTGTAATCACTCATTGCCATGCACTCTAATACTCTATTGAGCATGCAAGCCCTGTGACTTCTAGTAATTTATTGCCCTCATAGTAATCATGCATGCAAGCCCAATGGTGGTAATTGGCAAGTGAGTAATTACAGGCCACTACAGTGGATGGTAATTAACTGCCAACCTGGTGGAATCCTAGACACCACACACATGGCTGATGAGAGCGAGCACCATCGGGCAATAATTACCACAAAGTAGATCATGAAGCTTAATCACTTATATTCGCTCATTACCATGCACACTAGTACTCTACTGAGCGTGCAAGCCCAGTGACGGGTAATTTACAGCCCTTGAATAATCATGTATGCAAGCCCAATGGTGGTAGCTGGAAGGTGAGTTATTGTGGAGCATTGCTGTGGCTGGTAGCTACCAACCCGTTGGAATCTTATCTGCCACCACAGACGTGGCTGGTAATCTTAGAAGCCACCACCTCTAATCAGTCATTACCATGCAGGGTAGTACTACCTCCTTGAAATTAATCAAAATTCGAGCCAACCACCATGGTGGCACTCACCTTGATAGTTCCTTGTAGTTGGGCTACAAACTTAAGCCTTCACTATTCCATTCCCTTCACTATTTTGTCTTCTATCCCTCTCAATTGTTTCTTTCTCCCTTGCACTCAAACTGCAAACTTAAGCCTCCATTATTCCATTTCCTTCATTGTTTCATCTTCTATCCCTCTCGACCGTTGCTATCTCCCGTATGCTCTATAGACCACAAACTCCTTTAATTTTCTTGCAATCATGCTAGCTTCTCCTTTGCACTTCATCCACTTTCACTTCATGGAATACTCTACGTTTTATAGTATTCTTAAGGCTTTCTTTACTGTATGTTGAATTCGTGTCTGTGGAGAGGTTGGTTGTAAGCCATGTTACAACATCATGGGCACCATATAATTTTTCTTGAGGGCATGCTAATTGGTGTTTAAAAAGATCTTGCTTAATAACAGCACCACATCCATCATGTTCACCCTTGCCATGGTTAGACCCAAATATTTGTAGGAATATAAAAGCAAGAACTAGAAACTAGAAAACTAGAAGTAAAATAAGAACAAGATTGAAAGATAGACAAAGAGTTACCTTGTAGATGAGTGTAGGCAAGACACAAGCTAGATAGATTACAATGATGTGACCCATGAATATATGGGCCAAAGTACAAGACATAAAGCAAGAGTGCTTATGGGATAATTGTAGAGGTGCCACATGGCGCACACTCAAGACACAAAGACTAGACTAGACTAGACAAATGTAGACTAGGGAAATAGTACACTTAGTGTGCACTTATCTCCAACACCCTCCTTAAGTGGACACTAGGAGTAAGACAGAAAGACAAGACTAGAAGACAGACATAAAGATTGATAGACTGAGAGACAAGACAGAAGACATGACAGACAAAGATCCTGAGACACCCCTCCTCAAGTGATATCCTCATATGGGTCTACAAGGGTAGGGACAAGATGGATCTAAAACAAAACACAGTCAGATTGATAGAAAAATAGACAGACAAGACTAGATAGACAGAAGACTAACTGTAGACAAACAGAAAGACCAAGACACTAGAACCCCTTGACCTACATCATCGGTGGTCAAAGTGGTAGACAAGAAATATGAAGTAATCAGAAAGCCCACTTCTCATCATATGAGGAAGGAACAACGGGATCTACTGATGGAGATGTTGTAGCAAGATGGGCTAAGGTAGATGCAGGGGCTAATGTAGAGGGTTTGGAGTAGTAGTCCCTCTCCCAGTGATTATCACGGCCACAAATGGTGCATAGATGAGCCTTAAAACAGTCCTTCTCCATATGATTAGTTTTGCCACAATGGGTGCAAGGCTTTCTTACCTTAGAACTTCCTTTCTTTGCTAAAAATGCAGTGTCAGTTACCTTTCGTTGTTGAGTTCTTTCTTCCTCTTGGAGAGCATTGATGATACCTTCAAGAGAAGGATTATTGTGATACTTGAAGGTAGTGACAAGAGTAGCATAGGTGTCAGGTAAGCTTTTGAGAAGCACAACAATAGCAATATCTTCGGAGATGGGAGACTTTACTAATGCAAGAGCTGAACCATAAGACTGCGAAGATAATTGACATGAGAGGCTATAGTAGCTCCTTCCTACATATGTAGATCAAAGAATGAGATCATAAGTGCAATCTTAGAGTTTTTAGATCGAGGTCCAAAAAGGGTATCCAAAATGATCCATGCTTTAGGAGCAGACTATATGTCGGAGATGTGATGAATGTAATCATCTCCAAGACTAAGCAAGATGATAGCATAGGCTTTGTCGTTCTTGGCAGTGACAACTTGCTCAATGTCGGGATCTTCGGGAGCAGTACGATGAACAATGTCCCAAAGACCTTCTTTCATAAGATGGCACTTGATTTTGATTTGCCAAGTATGAAAGTTGGACCCATTAAATTTGTCAATAGACATGAGAGAATGAGTAGAAGAGGCCATGTGGGAAGGTCTTACCTCTTGCTAAGATGCAAGGGCAGTGTCTATTCCCTTGCAAGATTGCAGAAATAAATGAAAGAAGAGATCCAAGAAGCCGGCTCGCTCACCACTTGTCAAGGCCATAGCATGTGACAGCCCATCGAAGCATGAGGAACCAGCAAAAAGGACTGCTCAGTAAATTGAAAGAGGCAATGCACAGTACCTTAATCCCAGGCAGAGGCAGAGGCACAGAAAGGGGCGCGGTCCAGGAGGTGCAGGCAACGCGAGCTCCGTGCAGTCACGAACAGATGGCGCAAATCTCCGTGAAGATGGCGCAGATCACGAACAGCAGCTGGAGAGGTGCAGACTGTTGAAAGAGGTACAGGCGAACTGCCAGCAAAGGGTACAATGTCGAAGCAATGGTACGTGCAGGTATAGATTCCATACAATTGTACGAATTGTACAGACAGTCTTGGTTGTACTTCGAGTTGTACGTACGTTGATGCAGGTGCAGGAGCGACAGCAGGAGCAGGAGCTACAGCAGGGACAAGAGCTGATGGGCACGCAGATCTGGCAGAGATGGTGCACAGCAGATCTGGTGCGCAGTGGCGTGCAGATCTAGCACACAGATCTGGTAGAGAGAAGCGGTGGCGCAGAGAGTGGTAGGGATATGAGAAGAGGCGGCTATGGCTACAGCAGACTGAGGAGAGAGAAGAGGGATTTACATGGCTCTGATACCATGTAGGAATATAAAAGCAAGAACTAGAAACTAGAAAACTAGAAGTAAAATAAGAACAAGATTGAAAGACAGACAAAGAGTTACCTTGTAGATACTCGTGTAGGCAAGACACAAGCTAGATAGATTGCAATGATGTGACCCATGAATATATGGGCCAAAGTACAAGACATAAAGCAAGAGTGCTTATGGGATAATTGTAGAGGTGCCACATGGCACACACTCAAGCCACAAAGACTAGACTAGACTAGACAAATGTAGACTAGGGAAATAGTACACTTAGTGTGCACTTATCTCCAACAATATTAAATTCCGCATCATGTTGATCGGTCAAAGATTTGAACCTTGGGACAAAGTAGAATCCATGGGCTGATTTAAATTGAGAGGCAGCACCATTTGACCACACCCAATGTTGTTTTATATTTTTTGCATGGGGATTTTGCTTTTTCAGCCATTCCCAATGCAATAGAAAAGCATGCTACACAAATAAGGTGTCATGTTCCCTATCATCTTAAATGTAGAAATGGTATGTGCATTGAACTAACATGGACTCCTGTGAGTCAGCCAGCAAATTAGCATCAGGCATGGCTATCCCCTCTCGTAATGGATCCCCCTGGACACACTAAGCTCCAAAATGTTTTTGCACAATTTGAAAGCTCCTCACATGATCTTTCCTCCCCCCCTGCATAGTCAGTAGATTCTTTTTGGTGAGTTTTCTCATGTAGAGTTTTTCTCTGAAGCAACAGGGTTCCTATTACCATTCAAGAGAAATTGTTACATGTTTCCACTAGCATCCCACATCTAAAAAAGAAATACAAAATAGCTTAGTATATATAGCAAAAGAATTGACTATTGTTCTAAGTAAATAAAGTATAAATAAAGTATGTTGAAAAGGGACAAGCATATACACTATAGTGCAAAGAAAGTGGTACATGTTCCAAATTCTATTTGAAGAGAAAGATATATAGAATAGTGAATTTCAATGCAAATTTTAAATTTATTTAGGGAAATTGTAACACAAGCACAAAATACATACCAAATGGCTTATGATAGAATGTCTTTAGGTCAAAACTAAAACTACTATAGACTCTATCAAATATCCAAAAATATGTAAGATTCTCTATTGAAGACAAAATTTGCACAACAGATGGAATGCGGCCCCAAACTGCCTCTTGAATCTACATTCTTTTATGGTTGATGTAGACTCTAGGAGAAGTCAACAGCTGGAAGATCTCTAAAGCAGTGAGTCGAGGTTGGTGGATTGTCATGCAATCCATGTTTTGGCCCAAGACGCAAAGGTAAGTGACATACATATGCTTGCATGGAACAAATGTGCCTTGTGATGCATGTTGGTTGAAATCATTGCAAGTGCATGATGGTTCATTGCAAATCCGTACTATATATGTCTTCCCCATAGGATCAGATTTAAAGCTCTCAACCACGAACTCCTCATCTTCATTCACATTCCACACCATTCCTGGAGTCACAATAGTTGCCATGTGTATAGAGCGATCAATGCGATCTGCAGCTGCTTTTGAGATGCTTGTCCTACGCTTCATCTTACGACGACTACTTGTAGGAGTTATGTTTCCTGAGAGGTTTGGTGTTTGATCACTAGATATTGTGTCATTTGTAACAATGTTACTCAAAATCTTAGAAACATCCAGAATAAAACCAAATCTTTGTAGCTTCCTTATTTCTAGACTTGTCAAACTGACTCCCATTTGCACTTGCAGAGGCTCTTGGAGCACCAATAATATTTTTACTTGGTGACCATGCATGTGTCACATCATCTCCACAGAACCAAAAAAACTGCACTCTTTGACCGTGGGTGTGGTTTATTCCACCCTTGAAGCTAGGGGCAGGATTTTCTTGCATGCTATTCTCATTAATTAGTTTTCCACACTTATGACCCAAAATTGAAAGCCATGATTGGCAACGCACCTTCTGCCTCGCTCCACCCTACGAATGGCCCAACAAACATCATGAATTTCTTTTTCATGTACCCGAACACATGTGTCATGGTCCTGTTGCATTGTTTGGACATGGGAGGTTGATGGAGGCATGTCCAGACTCTCTTCAAATTCTAGAACTCTTCCAGTAGACGCATGTGAACCTCTCCTAGCTTGAACCACATATTTAAAATCATGGCGGTGAGAATCATTGATGCCTGAGGGCTCTCCTAGCCTTTTCTTTCGTCGAACACTCTCCACATCCCCTTGGAGATGTTGTTGATCACTCTGGATTCCAGTGCACTGACTGCAAAATTTGCAACTCTAGCTACTTGTTGAGGGCTAATGTAAGTTGATCTTGTATGGCCTATGCGGTGAAGCAAGTTCTCCAAAGAAGGATCCGAACCTGTATGCAATCCTTGTGCATGTTGCTCACACCTTGCAATTTAGTCCATATCATTGATAGTGTTTGCTTTTCATGATCCGTTGTTGTTGCTCAAGTCCATCATTTGTTGTTGCTTCTTATGCTGGCTCACGTCCATCAATTGTTGTTGCTTCTTATGCTGTCTCACGTCCATCAACTCTTGCTTCTTCTTTCTCACGTCCGTCGGTTGTTACTTCTTTCTGACGTCCATCCTGTTGTTGCTTCTTCTGCTCTCTCAAGTCTGCTTCTTCTACTCTTCAGTTTCTGATGCTTCTGCTTTCTCATGTCCATCCGTTGTTGCTTCTTCCTTCTCATGTCCAGCAGTTATTGCTTCTACTGCTTTCTCACGTCCTTCAGTCGTTACTTCCTTTCATGCTCACCTGCTGCTTGCAGCTATGCATACTTACTCCATGACCTTTACCCTTCTCCTCTTAGCATCTTCTTCCTCCATAAGCCTCTCCCAACCTTGCGACCACAACTGCAGGAATTTCAGCATCGTCTACCCCTTCTACCTCCACAGCCAGCACCAGTGAAGTTTCAAATCTCTCCTGCCCTCATCCCAACACGAGTAACCCTCTTCTCCACCTCAACCATGCTAGCTCTGTTCATAGTTTCGCAGTGCTCTGCATTTTCTGCTCCTTGCAGACAGTTCCTCCGGTGATAATTTCATGGCATAATAACTCTCTCCGCATGCTCTATTGTCGTAGGTACGTTGCGCATGGTAAACGGATCCTCCAATCTTGGCATAGACACTGACAAAGCAGAATACAATCTGGCGGCTGGCCTTCGTCTCACAGTTCCTTCGTCAGAAAGTTATATGCCCACAAAATCTTTCTCTGCTCACAAAATCTGATCGCCCACCAACTCCCGCGTCGTCCTCGAACACCTCACCTCGTCATCTCTGCCTCTTCCCAGCTCGCAATGCAAAACCTCTGCCGATTTTCTTCTTCCATGGGCGACCTGGGTCTCTCAGCCCTTCACAATTCCATCGCCATCTTGCAGAATGTAGTAGGTCTGCTACACATCTGGCCATACTCAGTCGTGTTCGCTCCTCCTCCCCAAGGGCATGCAAGATCGTCTCCGTTCGTCTCGGTTCGTTCATGCAACTATTATCTTGAATAATGGTTCTTTGTGGCTCATTCAAGCTACCCCTCCCAACCAAGCTGTATTACATCCCAGCCAAGCTGTCTTGTAGTATAGGGCTCGGCGCCGAGCCCTGCTTTCTAGGGTCCTCAAATCTTCATTCTAATGTGGATTGTAGGTTTCCACGTTGAGTGTCTCGCAAGCTTATAAGGTGTGGAAGGAAGAACAAGCAACGAGGTGTCACTTCCAGATAGGCCTTGATCATTTCAGGTATGCTACAATGATCTCTTAAACTCTCAAGACTTTGCTACCATATCATGAAAGATAGGGCTCAGCGTTGAGCCCTGTTTTTTGGCCTTCTTGCCTTCGTTTCCCTTTCATCCATGCCTTGGTATCCCTTCTATCCATCCCTTCATTTACCTTTTGAGTTGCAGACACGATCACTCATTGACAACCTTGCTCACTGCCAAGCTCTCCTATAAAGTAGGGCTTGGCACCGAGTCCTAGTTTTTTTCATTCGATTGGGGTGCCCTTGTAGATGTTGCACAAAACTTGTCAAAGGGGCTATATGTCCATTGGGTTGACCTTCTATTCACTCTACATTGTGTAATTTTAATCTAAAAAATAGGCCGAGCCTAAAAATATAGACTTACTTTCTATAAAGTGGCACACCCTTCCTTTGGCAAGAAACAGGACTCGGATGCAAAATGTGTCATTATTCTAGAAATGTTTTCTTATTGCAGAATGTGCATTTATCAAGCTAATCTATGTATTATTGTTTTATGCAGCTATTTGCTTGTAAAAAAGCTACATGCTTGTGGATTGTTATACCAATGGTGATACATTTTTGGTTATTTCAATACCTTCATTCTTATGCACTTTACATACTAGTTTTTTAATGCAGTGAGAAGAGTGATTGTGACCTATTTTACATTCATCAGATAATGGTATTGACAAGATCCATTGCAAAAAACACATCAGTTGAGTTGTGTGGGCTATACTATAAGCCTTATTCTAGAAAGACTTCAACCAATAGAGGTGTGCAAAGGCTGAAAAAGAGATTATGAATGAGATAAGTCATGATGATTGTGAATCAAGTGAGGATATTGATGTTGGTGATCAGTCTAAAGAAACATTTTTGAAAACAAAGGTGAAGGCAAATTCGAATAAAATTGAGGAACAAGAGAAAGATGATGAAGAACTCATTGTGCCAATTGAGTTTTCACAAGAGATTCTTCAGAGCACATTGGAGAGAATAAGAGTTGTTAGGAGAACTCTTCCTCCTAAGATTCCCTTGTGTCGTATTAAATTAAATAAAAAAATATGCTTTTCTTCTATCATTTTGTTAAATCTTGCCTCATTCTTGCTATTGTAGGAAAAGCCTACAAATCCTGAGTCTCTTGTTAGAAGAAGATGGGAGAACAAAATGAATAAATGGTTGGGTATTGTCAATCCCAAATTGGGAGATGAGTGGTTTAAATTGGTGACTACCATTGACTTGGAGGGAGAAGGTGTTAAGATTGGTATTGAGAAATTGGACCTCCTTAGAAATGCACAAATACCCAATGAGATGAGAGTGCAATGTTTGATAAAGTTAAGTGGGGGAGGTGCAGTTCAAAGTTCATTTGGAATTCCTATTTTTGACAAGGGTTTTAATTCATGGATAGCAAAGGAGACATGGTTGTTTGATCTAGAGAGAGAGGCAAAGAACTTATTGCAAACTTTGGCCCAGATATACCCTTTCTTGTCCTTGCATGGAGATATGTCCTTGCCTAAGTACTTGGAATCTTGTTAAGAAACAGAGACACAAGATTTTCAAAGCATTTGAATTAAAAATGCAATCCAACCCAAAAACAGGGGAAAAACAATATGAGATCGTCAAGTGTGCCATGCAACTAGTTTACAGGAAACAGGACTCGGATGCAAAATGTGTCATTATTCTAGAAATGTTTTCTTATTGCAGAATGTGCATTTATCAAGCTAATCTATGTATTATTGTTTTATGCAGCTATTTGCTTGTAAAAAAAGCTACATGCTTGTGGATTGTTATACCAATGGTGATACATTTTTGGTTATTTCAATACTTTCATTCTTATGCACTTTACATACTAGTTTTTTAATGCAGTGAGAAGAGTGATTGTGACCTATTTTACATTCATCAGATAATGGTATTGACAAGATCCATTGCAAAAAACACATCAGTTGAGTTGTGTGGGCTATACTATAAGCATTGTTCTAGAAAGACTTCAACCAATAGAGGTGTGCAAAGGCTGAAAAAGAGATTATGAATGAGATAAGTCATGATGATTGTGAATCAAGTGAGGATATTGATGTTGGTGATCAGTCTAAAGAAACATTTTTGAAAACAAAGGTGAAGGCAAATTCGAATAAAATTGAGGAATAAGAGAAAGATGATGAAGAACTCATTGTGCCAATTGAGTTTTCACAAGAGATTCTTCAGAGCACATTGGAGAGAATAAGAGTTGTTAGGAGAACTCTTCCTCCTAAGATTTCCTTGTGTCGTATTAAATTAAATAAAAAAATATGCTTTTCTTCTATCATTTTGTTAAATCTTGCCTCATTCTTGCTATTGTAGGAAAAGCCTACAGATCCTGAGTCTCTTGTTAGAAGAAGATGGGAGAACAAAATGAATAAATGGTTGGGTATTGTCAATCCCAAATTGGGAGATGAGTGGTTTAAATTGGTGACTACCATTGACTTGGAGGGAGAAGGTGTTAAGATTGGTATTGAGAAATTGGACCTCCTTAGAAATGCACAAATACCCAATGAGATGAGAGTGCAATGTTTGATAAAGTTAAGTGGGGGAGGTGCAGTTCAAAGTTCATTTGGAATTCCTATTTTTGACAAGGGTTTTAATTCATGGATAGCAAAGGAGACATGGTTGTTTGATCTAGAGAGAGAGGCAAAGAACTTATTGCAAACTTTGGCCCAGATATACCCTTTCTTGTCCTTGCATGGAGATATGTCCTTGCCTAAGTACTTGGAATCTTGTTAAGAAACAGATAGACACAAGATTTTCAAAGCATTTGAATTAAAAATGCAATCCAACCCAAAAACAGGGGAAAAACAATATGAGATCGTCAAATGTGCCATGCAACTAGTTTACAGGTAATGGTATTTAAATTTTTTACTTTTCAGTTTTAAATGTTTCAATAACCTTATAAATTTATGTTGAGTGTAGGTATGTGTCTATGATGTTGGACAAGGGAATAGTACCCAAATGTCCAGATGTTATGCAAAGTTGGAAGAACATTGAAGATACATCTACAAACATGTACTCAGAGAAAGGTATGCATAAGTGGATGTGATTATTTGTGGAAATCTTAAAATGCTTTACTTACTAACATGGATCCTTGTCAATTCTAGGAAATCTTGATATACCAGGTGGTCTATCAAAATGGGAGATTGAGAAGTGTCCTTGGTGGATTGATTACAAGGTAGGTGAATGCCCTGAATGTGAAAAAGAGCTCCACCTTGCTCACAATAATGACTTGCCAAGAAATTTAACAGCACCTATTCGTGAGGGATTTAGTCACTCCAAGAATATTGCACATGTGGAGCCATGTTATGACCCATCTCCATCTAAGAAAGCAAAGAGACAAAGAAATATTGAAAAGCATGAAGATGCATTAGAGAAAGGCATGTTTTATTTCTGATTGGGTGTTTATTTAAATTTTAGAGGAATGATTACATATTATCTAGAATTTAGAGGAATGATTTTGTTCTACTTCTTGGAGAAAAGATTTCATTCTTGGTTTGATAGATCTTATACTTCAGTAATTTATTGATTATTTTTCTTTGTTAAATTATAGTGTACTTCGATACACAAGAGGAGCACTTTGATATTAGAAACAAGCCTTTCTCTATGGAAAATGCAAAGATTATCCAAGGTGATGTGCAAGAAATATCCAAAGATTTTCAACAAAAAACCGCCAATGCAGCCTTTAAGAGCTTAAAAGATTTTTTCATTTCCAAGCAACAAAAACTAGGAAATGTGCGGGGCAAGCCGAGGCCATGGGGTGTTTTGCTATTCTAGACCTTCCAACAAGAGAAAAATTGAACTTGCTTCCATGTCTTCACAGCTGCCTGTTCTCACAGTCGTCATGATCCCCTATGATGCACGCACTGCAAAAATAAGAAAGTTTTCTTGTTTTAATTAGGTGGTTGTTTGAAAAGTCCCATATGCTATGTAGTCCACAAACTCCTTTAATTTTCTTGCAATCGTGCTGGCTTCTCCTTTGCACTTCATCCACTTTCACTTCATGGAACACTCTGTGTACTACACTATTCTTAAGGCTTTGTTTATTGTATGTTGAATGCATGCCTCTAGAGAAGTTGGTTGTAAGCCATGTTATAGCATCATGTAAATCATTGAATTTTTCTTGAGGGCATGTTAATTGGTGTTTAAACAAAGCTTGCTTAATAGCATTACCACATCCATCATGTTCACCCTTATATGGCTAGACCCAAAGAAATTCCACATCATGTCTAGACCAGTCACGGATTTCAACCTTGAGACAAAGTAGAATCCATGGGCTAATTAAAATTGAGAGGCAGCACCATTTAACCACACCCAATGTTGTTTAATATTTTTTGCATGGGTATTTTCCTTTTTTAGCCATTCCCAATGCAATAGAAAAGCATGCTGGCACAAATAAGGTGCAATGTTCCCTATCATCTGAGATATAGAAATGGTATGTGCATTACACTGACCATGATTCCTGTGAGTCAACAACAAGCAGATTGGCATCAACCATAGAAGAATCAAGAAAACGAATGTACATGATATACACAAGAATTGTTATTTGCTTGTTGTTTGTCTTGAACTAGCTTCGGACTCGTTTAGGACAAGTACAAGTAAATCTTAGAGCCATATGGTGTCAAAATACACTTTATAGTATAGACATAAGCTACAATCATGCCATCACATTTGCCATCTCTATCTCGTGGGTTACACAATCCTCTCCATTGTTTTTTACATCTCCATCAATATAATTATAATATATAAAGGTTCACAAAGAATCAAACATTCTTTTTCAATGCTTCTTGTCTATTCCTAATACTTTCATCTTGGTTTGTTGTGAATATTGCCCAGAACGAGTGACTCTATAAGACATCTCTTCAAATAGACATGAAAGCTCTTCTCTTATTGAAGAGTACTTTTGTAGCTCTTCTCTACAATGTCTTATCTTCTCATGCTCTTCCTTCTCAAGCTACTTCTGCAAAGCAAACTCATCTTTCTCATCTTTTGTCAATGGCCCTTTCCTCTTCCACTCCTTTTGATGTCTTTTGTTCTCAACAAGCCATGATAAGTTGATGTTGATTGAAATCTCGAGATCCAATAATTGCAATAACTTTCTCCACTTGCAAAGTATGCAAGTAGAAATAGGAGAGGAGAACTAAAGAGTGGTAAGAAAGATAGCAAGGAGATAGGAGAGGATATGAGAACTAAGTAAGCAAGTAGAAATAGAAGAGGAGAACTGAACTAAGTATGCGAGTAGAAATATGAGAGAAGAAATAAAGACAAGAAATGAAAGCGAGGATATAGGAGAGAAGATGAAGAATTGAACTGACTATGTGAGTAGAAATAGGAGAAGAGATCAGAAAGGAGATGAAGATAGCACTATAGAAGAGAAAACATTGAGATGGTGCATCGATATGTAGGTCAAGTGGCCGTGCTCCTAGACCATTTGATTGCCACGTAGGAGGACAACGTTGGATTTTAAGCTGGAATGACTCAGCATGTGCTGAGCTACCTTGTAGCAGGAGCAAGTGATGAATTCCACCTCAAGCTTAAATGGTAGAATCCAAAGACCATGGTTCTAGCACAAGAGATTGCTCAAAAGTTTGATAAAGTTCAGTTTGACCCCGCTTCAAAGAAGATGGTTGTCCTTTCGCAACCCCCTCAATTCTTGCAACAACAACCTGGGGGGTCCAATTCAAGGGCATACCCCCACCCCCCATCAGGGATGTATCCACCGCCTCCACTTGAAATGTATGGTGCTCCCTTAGATGCTTACCCTCAACAAGGTGTATATCTTCACCCTCCACCTGGAAGATTACCCCAGCCTCACCCACGATCCCCCCTCCTTCCTACTCCCCTAGCCCCTCCTGCTAAAGAACCTAGAGTCAATGACCTAGCCAAGGCCCTGAATGATTTTGGCTTGAGATGGTGGGCATTAGAAATCAAGCCAATCGCCCTCCAAGAGAAGTGCCAATATTGTGTGCTACGAGTGCCACCAGAAGGTTCATTATTGCATAGAATGTCCCAATATTCCAAGGGTCTCTTTTAAGTGAATCAGGCACCGAGGATTCTAATGTAGAGATCCTTGACCTCGAGAAAAGATGTAGTACCACCTCCGACTTGTCTCCAAACCATGGACCAGGCCGCCCCAGGAAGAAGGTGTCCTTCTCAGAGCCCTCAAATGCTGAGATGGCAGACCCACCAACAGAGAAGACCAAAAGATATCCCATGAGTAAGTGATCGCCCTCGAATTCTCCCATCGACTTGGGGCAAGAGGACTATTCGGTCATTTAGGACCTTGCTCATCAGTCTTTGAGCAGCATGCTTCCTCAACCAATAGCATTAAGCCCTAAGGTGAGACGTGAGCTGCAGCAAGGGCACTCAACAAGGAGGAACAAGAAAAAGTGAAAGGTACGAGAGGTTTCTTCTATCTCTGAAGAAATTGATCGGCACCCACATACAGTAGATGTCATCATAGATAATTGCCATGTCAAAAGTGTGTGTGTCGATGGGGGAGCTGCATGTAATATCATGGTGCCCCATATCATGAAGAAATTGAATTTGAAATGCACAAGGCATTCCTCCACTCGAATCAAGGTAGCAAATGGTTGATGACTCGCCACCCTGGGAGTCATTGAGGATTTTCCCATCACTGTCAATGGGTTGACCACCACCATCAATTTCTATTTAGTGGACGTCGAAGATACAGGCAGGAGTTACCTAGCCAAACTAGGGAGACCGTGGTTGAGAAAGAGTAATGCAGTCAGCTATTGGAAGACAGAAAACATGTCTTTGGCACTTCAAAGCAGAAGATCCCAGTGCAATCAGGTGCCACTGAACTAGAAGAAGAAGACGAGCAGGACAGTGATACTCGCTCATCCTCGGTTTCTGAGTCAATGGAAGATTCAGACGGGGGGGAGGAGTTCTCAGAAGAAGAAGTTTACATGATGGGGGTGTCTCCGACCCCGCCACTCACAGAAAAGGTAACAGCTAGTCCTCAATAGCTTGAATCGATGTTTTCCCCTGACCTCACTTCGAGTGAGAAAGATGAGTTCCTAGAAATGTTCAAATATTTCCCTGACCTCTTCGTAACTAGCTACCACCACCTTTGCCATGTGACTGCCATAGAACACAAGATAGAGCTGAAGCCTGATGCCAAGCTAGTGGCTCAGAAGTATTGGAGGTTAGGGCCCTACAGACTGACGCTTTGCGCTCAGAGTTGCAGAAGCTTGTAAAAGCTAGGTTTATTGTTCCGATCCACAATACTAAATGGATTTCACCAGTGGTAGTCACCCCAAAGAAAAACAAGTGGCAAGTCTGCATCGACTATAAGAAACTCAATGCGGCCACCAAGAGGGACCATCATCCTCTGCCCTTTCAAGACCTCATTCTTGAGAAGGTAAGTGGTCATGAGATGTATACTTTCTGTGATGGTTACTCCGAGTTTTATCAAATCAAAATTGCTGAGGAGGATGTGCTTAAAACCACATTTGCCACACCCTGGGGGATGTTTGCATTCAAAGTAATGCCATTTGGCCTCACCAATGCTCTTGCTAGCTTTCAAAGATTTATGCAGATGGTGTTTGCTCCTTATATGGGGGTTTTCTTGGAGGTGTTTTTAGATGATTTTTGTATATTCTTGGCACATAAGGAGCACATCATGAAGGTTAGGTTGGCCTTCCAAAGGGTCAATGATGCAAATGGCAATCTCAACCCTGATAAATGCACCATTGGGGCCACTCAAGGGAGGTTACTGGGGCATATTGTCTCATCCGAGGGCATCAAGCCTGACTCTGAGAAGATAGAAGCTATCCTCAAGCTCTCCCTGCCAACAACCAAATGTCAAGTATGCTCATTTGTCAATCTAGCAAAATACTATCACTGCTTCATTGATCAATATGCTGCTTTGAAGAAACCCAAGGCTATGCTACTAAAAGATGGAGTTGATTTCTATTGGGATGAGGATTGTGATCATGGGTTTGTACAAATCAAGAGTGCTCTGGCTTTAGAACCCATTCTATAGAATCCTGATTGGTCAAAGACTTTGTATATCAATCCTGGGTTTGGTGAGTAGACTCTGGCAGGTATTCTTCTCCAGCAAGGGGAGGATCAGTTCATGTATCCCGTCCGATTTGCTTCTCGACAATTGCTCAAAACTGAACGACGCTACTCTAAAGCTAAGAAGCATGCCTTGTCTTTGGTGTTCTGCATTGAGAAATTTAAGCATTATGTGGCTAGAAATTCCTTTATTATAATCTCTAGCAATGGTCTTGCAAAGCAGGTTCTTCAATCACCAAATCCCATGGGCCGGTTGGCCAAATGGTTTGTAGTTCTACAAGAATATGATTTTTTTTTCAAAATTGTAAAGGGGGGCTATTCCAACTTAAATAATGCTTTGATTGATTTAGAGGAGTGCCTTGATGCAACCCTTGTAGCAGCCATAGAAGTTGGGGATCCATGGTATGGTGGTATCTATAGATTTTTGACCGCTTTCTCCTTTCCTCCAGAAAGTACTAGCTATGAGAGAAAGAAGATCCACAGAGATAGTAGGCGCTACACTCTCTTTGATGGAGTGTTGTACCATCAAGGCATGGATGGGGTACTAAGATGGGCCATTGATGCAGATGAAGTACCTAAGGTATTGAAGCATTATCATGATGGATTTTGTGGAGGCCACTATGCTAGTGACTATATAGCTAAGAAGATTTTACATGTTGGGTACTATTGGCCGACCTTGTTCAAGGATGTCACTATGTATTGCAAAACTTGTGAACCATGCCAATTCTTCGATAGGAAGGATTTGCGTCCTGGGCAACATCACCCAGTGATGGCCATCCATTCGTTTCAGAAGTGGGTAATAGATTTTGTTGGGCCCCTACCCATGACTGCCCGCAAAAAGAAGTATCTTTTGGTAGCCACTCCGTATGTCACTAAGTGGGCTGAAGCTATCGCCCTTGCCACTACAAATGGTAAGCAGTTTCAAATTTCATATTTGAACGTATCTGCACAAGGTTTGGGACACCCATGGAAATAGTATCTGACCATGGGAGTCCATTCTTAAATGAAGTAGTGGAGTTGCTCAGGAGCGCATGGGTATCGATCATCGCACTTCTAGCATCTATTATCCAGCATCCATGGGACAAACAGAGCGGACCAATGTCCTCCTTTGTAAAACATGGGGAAAATGGCCATGAGGAATAGGAGCCAGTGGGATCAGGTCACTGAAGCTATATGGGCTTACAACATCACCCATAAAATGTCTATAGGCCACACTCCTTTTGAATTGGTGTACGGTACTAGGCTAGTTTTACCAATAAAGATAGAGATTCTGGCCTTGGCACAAGAATAGAGGATGACAAAAGATGAACATGTAGAGGCCAGGTTGGTACAACTTGAGAAGCTAGATGAAACCCGATGCCTTGCCCTACATCAATCAAAGATCCAAAAGAACCGACAAAAGGCCCACTTGGATGCTAAGATTCGCAAGGGATGGGAAAGACACTTTGCTGAGGGGGATGTTGTGCTATGCTTTGATAACAGATTGGACCACCAAATGGATAAAAAGTTCCTCCCACTGTGGACCGGTCCATACAAAGTCATCAAGGAACGTAGCAATGGGTCTATACAAGTTCAGGAGCTACATGAGCCATATGGCAAGAAGGTGATCAACAAGCATTATCTCAAGCCCTTCTTTGGTCATGATGGTCCCAAGCATGGAAATGCTATGCATTCCGTGCCTAGGGGGGGGAACTATTATGGATAAATTTGACCAAGGTAAAAGGCATAAATATATGTGTGTGCTTGTATGTGTGACAATAGTATAATAAATGGTGTGCATAGGGCCCAGGGTTTGAGGTGGCAGGGCATGGCCATGTGCCACTCTTCCACGTAAGAGGACCCATAAGGTGTGTTGTACATAATCCATGGTAGTTATATTATAAAATGGTAAGGTGGCATGGTTCCTCCATGTGCCACCCCTCCACCTAGGCAGCCCCATGCCTGCATTTAGTGAGCCATGGCCCAAGGACCATGGGAGAAGTAATATAAAATAGGCGGAGATGGATATTATATTGGATTATTCCCTCCATGTAGGATAGGCCCATGTGGGGGGGGTGTAGATAGTCAAAGAATGCAAGTTAAATAATTGGGAAAGTAGGATGAGGTGGCAAGACTTCTTATGTCAACCCTCCACTTGTCCTCCTAGATGTTTGAATGAATTATAAATTTGGGAGGAGACCAAGGGAGTATCTTAGACTTGGGATATGGGGTTTGATTTATGTAGAAAAATGAGGCAAAGAGTTGTCGCACACAATTGAGAGTGCGTACCCACCTAGCCCACACTCTTCCACACACACCATGCATGTGGGAGGATGCATTTATTGGGAGAGACCCCCTCTCTTGGCTGTAAAAGGAGGGGGCTATTCCTTGACGTAACACGCTCATTCTTTGTAAAGCCACCTAGCTAGTACTTTGATTTCCCCCCATCCTTCCTTTCAAATAAAGCATGACTCTCTTCCCTCGATGTCTCCATCTCTACATTCCACCTCCCATCATATACATGCTCCTCTTCCCCCTCTTCCTTCCCCCTTGTGCCATAGTCCCCCTCTTCATTCCCACCCCTCTTAATCCCTTTTCCCCACCGATGTTAACGCTTCTCCCCTCACGTTCCCTTTTCATCCATGGCCCTCAAGCGTCGCCATGCCTATCATCTAGCCTCATGCCTTGATTTCTTTTCTAGTTAATAATACATGAACGTATGTTTGTTGTCTCTTTATGAGATCTTCTGAGGCAAAATCACTGTTATCATATTCATCATCTTCATCGTCAGATTCCTCATCGTCATTGATATCATCATTACTGTATTCACCACTTTCGTCATTTTCACATTTCCCATCCATGTCTATGTCAGCATTCTTTTTATCATACTTAGTTTGTGAGATGAGCTAGGGTTTCCAAGTACACCATGCAGACAATGTTTTCAATAATATTTCGGGATAGCATTACCTAAGATCTTCAAAAAAATATCCCATCTGACACAGGGTGACTTCTCATCCTGATTGCTGCAAAAAACCAATCATACTAAGTAAGAGATTGCTATGGTTTGGACAATAGGGTAGGAGGATTAGGTCCACCTCCATATCTTATTGGTTGCAATCCATTTAGACTCTCATCATATGCCACATGGAATTGGGGTTAACCTCTTCTATCTATACATTTCTCTAGCCCTAGTTTGGAATCCACTCATCTGTGTTCTCCTTGAGTGTTTGTCTCCTTCTTATGAGCCTTATTGTGTGCACGTTCCTTTGAGAGTGAAAGGCTTGAATTTTCTCATGTGCATCAAGACTCGGTCGAGGATCCTCATGTGATACAATACATTCTTGGGTGTGGTTTAGAGTAGAGGAGTGCTATGTGATTACTCGAGTGGCATTCATTTATAAATTTATATAGGTGAGTTGTTGATTGAGTGAAGTAAAAGATGCAAGACCGTAATGTGAGAGACATACGAGAGGATAGATTTTAAATACATTCAAAGCTATGAAATAAAGTGATTGAAGACAAGAATAATATAATTATCATAATCCTATCACGAGATATTTATTATATCATCAATATTTAATATGTATCCACATTTTGTTGGTATCTCATAGTGATTCTGTTCCCAATGGAAGGAACTTGGAGCTTCATGCTCTTCCAAAATTAGTCACAATCTCTTTACACTTCCTCTTATGTTCATCTATAAATCAGGGTATGGGCTCATCATGCATAAGACAAAGGAGTCAATATTTTATAGTTTAAGTCCGCATTCTCTCTTGCCCCTCTTTGTTGAGTACACACCATTGTACACCTTCAGTTGTCTTCCATATTGTCTTTCTAAGGTGAGAAACATATCTTCCTTTTCTTTATCCACAAATATGACAATATTTACATAATCCCATTTTACCAATGGTGGTACATAATATTCTATCAATGAGGTGACAAACATCAGCACATGATAGTGTTCACTTCACATTGACTGATTGGAATGCCTTTTTCTATGAGCAAATACTCAATTGTGTTCTTCACTACACCACGCTTCACACGCTAGATGGTATAATATTCTATGCAATGGTCTTTATCTTTTTTACCAAAAACCATTGTTTATTAATTAATTTCACTACAGCCACATGGCTTGTATACTTGTTTGGCAAGTTTCTCACTAGCCTCCACATCCGAGCCATCATCTCTTTTTCCTCAACCTTCCTTGCCTTTTATGTAATAATTGAGGGAGCGGCATATGTGATATCTCCCTTCTCATATGCAGCACACACTTCTTTTATCTACTAGAACACTTCATGCGGATGGAAAATTATACTTGTGTAGTCTTGATATATGTCCCTCACAGTGTTAAAACTTGTCAACACCTCTATCCTTTCCTGCTTTCCCCTTGGAACAATTGCACTCAAGCCCATGTAGAAATCAATAAGATCCTCTATTTCAGCTTTAGTAGCAATCCAATTTAAAGTGCTTATGGAAGAATGGAAAGAACCCCATATGGTTCGTACTTTCTCTTTTGCAATGCATGCATATCATGATTAAGTCTTTCAGACTCAATCAAATATTTATTTTGATTCTTGAAAATACATATGTGTGCAGCGTACCGATAGAATTGAGAAACTTGACTGAAGGCCTCCAAAGAAAGTCCTCTAGCATGCTCATTACAAGCAAATGCAAAGTGTTGCCTATCAATCAGCTCAGATGTACAGTGAGTTAAGAAATGGAACTTGGCATCCTTTATATGCCAATCTATCTGCCACACCGTCACTTTTCCTTCCTGTAAAGATGGAACCTATTGTCTAATGAAGTTGGTGAATTCTAATAGAAAACCTTTAGGTTTCTTAAAATTGATACTATTCCTTTTTTCTTTGTCTGGCCAATATGCCATTGGACGGATGACCACATTTGACACTATTGGCTTTGTTCCATCAACCAAAGCATTGTAAAAGCTATTCAACATAGACTAGGTCTAATGTCCTTCTATTTGTGAAAATGCTTGCTCTAAGCACCCTCTGTGCATTTACAACATACATCTTTTGGCCCTAAATATAGCCTAGATCATCGTTTGTTATTCCCTCATTGAGATGAAGATTTAGGTTCTTCATTGACATCATTATGCTTCTGAATCTAAATCTATTTCATCATCTTCCTCTTCTTCATGCTCTTGCTCTTTCTTTTTTCCTTTCTTTATAGATGAATGACCTCTTTTTTGAGTACTTGTAGCAATACTAGAACTTGGTATCGCA
The DNA here is from genome assembly GCF_047967505.1 of Dipteris shenzhenensis. Taxonomy (NCBI): domain Eukaryota; kingdom Viridiplantae; phylum Streptophyta; class Polypodiopsida; order Gleicheniales; family Dipteridaceae; genus Dipteris; species Dipteris shenzhenensis. Next base: position 24,276,221 of record NC_141627.1, read on the forward strand.
GCTCACAGTACTTGCCTTCAACATTTGGCATCATGGTTTACTTTTTAGAGGCTCTAATAAAACTGCTTTAGACTGCCCTTCTTCTTCCTCTATTGCCTACACTTCAAGCGGTTAATGGTTGTACTTGTTCCTTGATCCCATCATCTTCTTGAGTTACATCATCCAAATGAGCATCCATGTGTGTGACACCCTCATCCAAGGCTACCGCATGTGTCTCAGCCACTCCACTTCCTCTCTCATCTGTATAACCTTGAATCGAGGTTTCATGTCATGTCTCTTCCCTTGCAGTTTTTTCCTCATATGTCTCAGCCACTCCTCTTCCTCTCTCATATGTATGACCTTGAACCAAGGTTTTATGTTGTGCCTTGTCCTATGCAGTTTCTACCTCATGTGTAAATCATTTTACCTTAGGTTCCTATACAATGGCAACTTGGAAGTATTCAAGCATGATCTTTAACTACATTCTCTTTGCTTCTGCAAAGGGGAATTGCTCCCATACAAGTTTGAGGATCTCTAATGCAGGCATCAATTCAAGAAATTGGTTTGTTTTTGGAGGCAGCATCACAAAGGGCTTTGCATCTTTCTTGGATAGATGAAACTGTCTATCTCTAGTTCTAAAGGTAGCATAAATTGTGACTAAGTGTGTCCTTTTTTATTGTGATTCTAAGCACAATGCCCCCCTCAACCATATTGTGTTTTCCCAAAGTTGCACCTCATGGCACCTCATGTTCCTCCAAATCCCTCTTTGTCTCATCACTAAGAATAGCTTCTTTTTTTTTCCAACCAAGAACTAAGCTCTCTTAGTGGTCTTAAGTACATTCCATTATGGGAAGTCCTTTGGGGCATAATTTTTTCCATCGTGCATCAAGGTCATATCATTGACAAATACTAAAATATATCAACATCCACAAAAATCTTGGCAAGCTTCATGATTCCTATATACAACAACAATAAGGATAAGTAATTTTTTATAGAACAATAAAATATTTTCTAATAAAAGTACAATGTGTGCCATTGACAATCTATCCAATGATACAACTGTCACAATCTACCCAATGAGAGATCTGTCACAATCTGCCCAATGATACAATTATCATAGACTGCCAAATAATATAACTGTCACCGTCTAAGAATAGCTTAGAAGACACAGCCTAAAAGGATTTACAAGACTCAAATATATACATAAATGATTTAAAAAATAATGGGCATAGCCTAGAAGTCTTTACAAGGCTTAATTATGTGCATAAATGTTCTAAAAAAACATCAATCATTGATACATTTCTAATTTGTCAGTGATAAAACTGTAATCTGATCTACGCAGTGATTTCAATTTCAACTGCCTTGCACATTGATAAAACTGTAACCTGCTCCATGCAGTGATTTCAATTTCAACTACCCTGCACACTGATACATATAGTTGCCAATATTGAATTGTGCTCATCCCTTGAATGGTAGGGTTATTGTGAGTGTGAAACCACATGTGAGTGAAGCAACTGACTCTAATTAGGAACTAGTCAAGAAAATTTGAGCATGGCTTCGATTGGTAGCTTGGAGAATTGTGTCTCCTCAAATGCAAACTAATCTACGCTAATAGACTACATCAACCGTTGAAGCGAATAAAAGCAAGAAATATTTTCTTTTCCAAAGTTCTTTTTTATTTGTTTAGGTTATAAGTGTATAAGAAAAGTAAATTTAAATATCAATTTCAACTTATAAGGTAATTGTTCTCTAACTACTAAATTTATAACCTTAATAAATTTACATGTACATTTTTAAAAAGGAGAGAAAAAATATAACTTCAAAACTCAAAGTGATTTCATTTGGAAAAATAAATCTCTAAGTAGTAAATTTACAATGCAAATAAAATCAATTGAAAATATGAATTAAATTAAATTTAAATTCTAGCTATCAAATTTTAAACTTAATTAAAATCAAATTTACTAAACTTAAAATATAAATAAAATTGAATTTAAGTTTTTTTTTAAAGTATGGGTAACTTAACATTTTAAATTGTTACTAATTTAATATTTATCTAACTACTAAATTCAAATTTTAAATAAAATTAAATTTAACTTTTTACAAAAATTGTTTTGAAATTTAACTTTTAAATTCTTTTCATTTCATTTCATGATACTTGGTTCTTACGATTCTTACTTAGGTACAATTCTACAAAATATAAAAGAGAGACGATTTTAAAATTTTTTAAACATTGTTTCAAAACTCAAAATTTCAATTTTGAGTTATTCTACTCTCTACAATTTTAAATGTTAAAAAGTTTGTTTTAAAATTCAAATTTTGAATTCTAAGGTTCTCATGATTTCATTCCTCCTCTCCTCTCAGTCGTACAATTCATTTCTTCATTTCTTCTTATCTTGTCCTCATTTTCATTCTTACTTTGGATGACTTCATATGGCTCACTTCTCTACTTCTCCTCATTTTCATTCTTACTTTGTACAACTTCATATGGCTCACCTCTCAACTTCTATGACTCACTTCTCTTCAAAAGAGGTATGATTCCATTTCTTTTTTTTTAAAATCTTATGTGTTAGTGTGATTTCATTGTAAGCTATGACTTTCTTTTCAATCGCTTTCCTTTCACATTCCCTTTCTCCCACATTTTCTTATATTTTTGCTTTCCTCATATCTAGTGACCTCCCTCCACTCCTCCCCCTCACTGGGAGCTCTCCCTCATAGCGGTGACGACCTCCCTCCACTCCTCTCCCTCATCACGACACTCCTCTCCCTCACTCCACTCCTCTCGCTCATTGCAACATTCCACTCCCTCATCCACTCCTTCCACTCCTCTTCTTCACCGCTACACTCCACTACTCTCCCTCACCATGAAACTCCACTCCCTCTCGCTGCTCCCTCACTCTCTCTTGTTGTTCCCTCACTCCACTCTCACTACTATCACAGCCACTCCCTCACTCCACTCTCACTGTCGTGGCCGCGGCCACTCCTTCACCCTCACTCCACTCCCTCACTCAACTCTCGTTATTTTGGCAGTAGCCACTGCCACTCGCTCTCTCATTGCCACAGTCGTCGTGACCACCCCCTCACTCCACTCTCTCACTCTCCCTCACTCCAGTCCACTCTTGTTGCCGCGCAGGGAAGAGGCCACGGCCACTCCCTCACTCCACTCTCATTGCAATGGCAATGGCCACAACCGCGAACACTCTCTCACTCCACTCCCTTCCCTCCCCTGCACACCTCTCTCTCTCTCTCTCTCTCTCTCTCTCTCTCTCTCTCTCTCTCTGTGTCCCCCTCGTTGTGTGTCTCTCTCTCTTTCCTGTGGGCATCTCTCTCTTTCTCTCTCACTCACTCATAATAGCTCTCTCTATCTTTTATTTATCTCTCTAGATTCTCTCTCTAGAACAAAAGATTCAAAGATGACAATTTGAAAGAAGTACCTAGAAAAAACTTTGAGACTGAAATTTAGGATTGAATGGTCATCCTTGCTTTTTCTCTTATTCCTCCCCTTGCTTCTCCTCTTGCTCTTCCTTGTTAAAATGAGAGAAAGAATGAGAGGAGGAGGGTATATATAAGAAAATCTAAGGTTTAAGTGCTTCTCTCTCATTGGTCCCTACATCGCATTGGCTCCTCTCCCATTGGTCGCTCCATCCAACTACCTCCTCTTCCATTGGTCCCTCATCCTACTCCTCCATTGGCCCCTCCCACTCCTCCCACACTCCTACAGTCCCCTCTCCCACCTCCCGCTCTCTCACTCCCTCTCCCACCCTCTCCCACTCCCACTCTCACTCCCACCCTCCCACTCCCACACTCCCACCTTCCCCTCTCCAACTCCCACCCTCCCACCTTCCCGCTCCCATCCCCTCCCACTCCCCTCCCACTCTCCCACTCCCACATCCCTCCCTTCCCACTCTCCTCTCCCACTCCCACATCCCTCCGTTCCCTCTCCCTCTCCCACTCCCACTCCCACATCCGTCCATTCCCTCTCCCACTCCCGCTCTCACTTATCAATCCGAATGAAAACTCTTACATAAATCTATGACATTCTCTACATGCAATATCAATAATTAACTATTGCTACCTCTCATGAGGAAGCTTAAGCACACCCAATGGTAATAATATTTGACATATATATATATAGACACACATGACATACATACATACATACACATAAACAGACAGGCGGATAGATAGATAGACAAATGGGTTTAGGGTTTAGGGGGTTTGGGTTAGGGTTTAGGAATTTATGATTTAGGGTTTCTAGTTTAGGGTTTTGAGGGCCAAGGTTAGGGTTTAGGGTTTAGAGATTTATGGGCTAAGGATAGGGTTTAGGATTTATGATTAAGGGTTTAGGGTTTAAAAGTTAGGATTTAGGGCTTAGGGTTTAGAGGTTTAAGGTTTAGGGTTAAGAGTTTAGGATTTAGGGTTTAGGGTTTAGGATTAATGATTTATGATTACGGGTTTAGGGTTTAGAGGTTAGAGTTTAGGATTTAGGGTTTAGAGAGCCAATGTTAGGATTAAGGGTTTTAGGGTTTAGAGATTTATAGGTTAGGGTGATGGTTTAGGGTATAGGGTTTATGATTTATAATTAAGAGTTTAGGGTTTAGAGGTCAAGATTTAGGATTTAGGGTTTATAGGGCCAGGGTTAAGACTTAGGGTTTAGGGTTTAGGAGGTTTGGGTTTGGGTTTGGGTTTAGGGATGAGGGTTTAATGTTAATGGTTTGGAAACCTACAATTGAGGGTTTAGGGTTTAGAGAGCCAAGGTTAGAGTTTAGAGTTTATGGTTTAGAGGTTATTAGTTAGGATTATGGTTAGGGTTTATTGTTTACGATTGAAGATTGGTCTACAAGTTTAGTAGATAGGATTATAGTTAGGGTTAGGGTTAGGATTTAGGATTCAAGGTTTAGGGGGTTTGGGTGTTTTTGGGTTTATGGTCTACAAGTTTAGGGGACATGATTGGAATGGAAGTGGTATGGAGACTACTTATAGAGCATGGCTAGTGGATGTAATCTAATTGTGCCACTCTACTTGAAAATCACCTTTTCCTGCAACATGGAGATTCTCGCCTTGCACTTGTCTTTTGATTATTCTTGGTATTTCCGTGTGGTGAAACACCCAATCTAGTGTTTCATGGTCTTCGGTCTTCACCTGCGAGATTATAGAAAACAAAAGTATTACTATATCAGATTTGAAAACAATGACCAAAATCAAGTATAAAACAACCCATGATCATACCTGGAACGAGCCTAACCACCATATGTGTTTCTCTGACTGCACACTAAAATACTTCGAACTCGCTTCAGTCAATGATGTATCAATCGCTCCATTCATCAATGTAATAGTAACTCTTTCCATTTTCTTTTCCTTTACAACCTTACACTCATCCAGTTTGATAACAAATTTCAAAATGCCTTTGCACTCCTCAAATGTTATTCCATAAAACTCGACCATTCTTTTTTGAAGTTGTTGCAGATCTAAAAATATATTGTTCCAAGGATCATACACAGTGGTTCCTTGAACACCATGAAATATTTCTTCAATATGGATATATTGCCCAATAAATTCATCTATACTTTCATTCAAATGACCTCTTATCCTCCACACGGTTGCTGGATTTGGCAGTAAAACTTGTTTAATCCTTTGATCTTTCAAAGTTGAGGATATCGCATGGAAAATCGAACTATATCCCTTCCTGCTAACTCCACTAACATCAAGAGCCTCTTGGATTATAGTGCCATCAACTTGATTATTGGATACAAAGTCCTCTACCACATTGCGTTTGACTGTTTTGTATTTTTTTCCCTCAATCAAACCTTTTGCTACACCGCAAGAAAGCAATCCTTACAATGAAACAATATCGAAAAAGGTTTGTATTTGAGATAGTTGTAGAAATGTGAATGACACCAGAATGTGTTTATAACAGGTGGTTTGCACTTGCATGATAAAATAAGCTATAAACGGTTTATTGCAAGAAGGCACATAGAGCTGGACGAACAAGCTTGCAAAACTACACTTTGCCTCGTTCAATGAAAAAAGAGGTGGCACAACCCTTAACTAGATCCGGACAGGTAGTTGTATTGAGCTAGAATATATATAAATGAATTTAGTGCTATTTCCTAAAAATTGTTAAATCATATATTCCATTTTGACTTAATTTTTAAAGTGAATTTAGAACATAGATTTATGTAAACTTGCATTTTTGAGAAGTATTAATTATATGATATCAAGAAGAGCACTATAATAGTAGAAATATTTGAAATACACTATAATATTATTATAAGAGTAACAATACATGAAAATTTATTTAGTATACTTAAAAGTAGTTATTATTGGAATTTTTATAAATGGAGTTATATATCACTAAAAACATGAAGTTTTTAAAAGCATGAATTAATAATAGTTCATACATGAAATATTTTATGTGTATTGAAAAAAAGTAGTAATGCTTTAAAAATGAAAAAAATTGAGTAATATATGCTATGAATTAAGAGTCCTTCAAGAGTATGACTTAACTATAGTTTGAAATAGGAAGTCCTTTACATATATTGTAAATGGGCTTGTATGTAAATATACTAGATTATGTCTCTAAGCTTACATTGTAGCCAAAGTGTAGAAGTTCAAGGCAATAAGTTGAAATTCCTTCTGAGTGCTTATCTATTATAGCTTGTGCTTCTGTTCTCAACATCATTGGAGTAATGATATCGTCCTCTTTTGTGATTTATTGAATTATGTACTTAGTTAGACCTACATTATGTTTGAATTGATATTATGTATATGTTATTTATTTTAGTTTTGGCATCTATAGCTGGTAGTGCCCTCTTTGATATTGAGAGGTTGGATGGATCAAACTTTTAGTATTGGAAAGAGTAGATTTATGATGTGTAAGTGCAGAAGAGGCAGCATAATCCCATTCAATGCAAAGGTGTCAAGCCTAATAGCATTAAATAGAGTGATTGGGATGACATGGATGAGCAAGCATGCTCTATCATTCAGTCATCACTCTCGAAGTCAATCTACTTTTAGGTACAGGATGGTGTACAGGGTGTAGACTACCATGCATATGAGTTCTATGCTCGTATATGCCGGATGTATGACCATGATAGTGTTATGTTATAGCATGATGGGCTGAAATACAGCCTTGATATGCACTCCAAAGGTCAATCAATTGGTAGAAACAGGTCATGTTCAAGGGGGAATTCCAGGAGCAAGTCTAGCTCTCGGACTTGTGTTAGATGTTTCTATTGTGGAAAGTATGGCCACATGAAAAAGTACTGCTGGAAATGGCTAAGAAAATGCAAGAAGAAGAGCAAGGTTAAGAATGATAGGAAGACGGAGAAGAAGCATGTTGAGCTTCAAGGCATGGATGCCAAGGTTTCCACTGATAGTAGCAATGATGAAGGCATTCTTTTGTCTATGTCTGACACCTCCTTCTTGGCCACTGATGTACCCATTCTTGGTGATTGGATGTTAGATCCATGTGCTTCATGTCATATGACCCCTCATAGGTCATGGTTCAGTGCATATCAGGAATGCATTGTGGAGAGTGGTTTGATGGGCATTGATCATTCTATGGATGTCTATGGTTATGGGGATATCCACCTTGTTATGCCTAGTGGATCTATTCTTGTTCTACAGAGGGTTAGACATATACCAGGACTTGCTACAAGCAAGATCAGTACTGGACAGTTGGTTGAGGCAGGTTATCATGTCTCTTTGGGTGATCATGCATGGAAGATTGCTAGAGGCAATCTGGTTATGGCTAGGGGATCACGGGTTGGATTCTCTTATGCATTGCATGTATCAGGTGTCCAGGATAAGATGCTTATGATTAGTAAGCAGCCATCAGTTAGTTTATGGTATGCCAGACTTGGACATATTTCTACTGCTAGTATGGAAGCCCTTACAACATTAAGATACATTCCTGTTATGGATGTCTCTCAAATTTTGTGTCATGATTGTGATGATGGTCAGTAGTCAGGATCCTATTTTGTGAGGAAGACAGTTAGTGAGAGGTATGTTGAGCCATTGCAGTTGGTTCATAGTGCAGTTTGTGGGCCTATGCCTACCGTTTCACTGGGTGGTGCCTCTTACTTTGTGACATTTATTGATGCTGCTACAAAGTACATATGGGTATATCCAATTCGATGGAAGCATGATGTATATGATACATTTCAGCCCTTCTTGGGTAATGCTAAAATCAGTCAGAAAAGAGACTATTGAGCTTGATGACTGATGGTGATGCAGAGTTTACCTCTTCTAGATTTCAGCATCTATGTGATACACTTGTTATCAAGAGGGTGTTGACCACTCCTCATCTTTTTGCTTACAATGCCTTGGCAGAAGGCATAAATCGGATTCTATTGGACAAGATTGGTAGCATGCTACGATATGCAGGTCTTACCGAATGCTATTGGGCTGAGGCGTGTAAGACAGCTGCATACTTGCTTAATAGGTCACCCAGGAGATCTTTGAATGGTAGAGTGCCATTTGACTTCTTGACAGGTAGGGCACCATGTTATGAGCATTTACGTGTACTATTTGGCTACAAGGCTTATGCTCATGGCTCCTGATCGAGGAGGTGTATCTTTCTTGGATACAGTGAGCCCAGTATGGACTATAGGTTATGGGATTCTTCAACTAGAGAGTTGATATGCAGCCATAACGTCTATTTCAGAGAGGATTTTATGTTTAGACCCAGGACTGTGGATAGCAGGAGAGTGGTGTTCCAGGGGGTGTAAGTGCACTGATACCTCCGAATTTTTTGCAAGGGCAGCCCATATCCCGTGGAGTAAGAGGTTTTTCCCATGGTGAGCAGGTTATAAAGTTAGGACGCCACGATTACTTCCTGATTTTGGTCAGAGACGGTCAGATGTCTCTAGTATTCCACAGGTTTATACTCCTATGGAGATTGTTGATGCATCTTCTATGGACAGTTACAATTTACTCCTAGGATGCAGAGTGCCTCTTGCAGATGAGGATGAGGCTATGCATGGTGAGGAGGATACCTTGGCTAATGATGCCCGGTATGATCCATTGGCTGGTTATGCCAGGACAGATGTGGTTTCTACAGTTATTGACTCGGGTCATATTGCACATGGGCAGGAATCATTGATATGTTTGCTTCGTAAGTGCCTCCATGGCCAGAAGCAATCCCCTCGAGCTTGGCTTCATAGGTTTGATACCGTTATGAGAGCTCAGGATGTGATGCGCAGTGAGATAGGTTATGGTCTCAGTATTCAGGAGGTTGCTAGACTTCTGAGGTTACTTGCCATATGGTTCCTTATGGACAGGGATGCTTTGCAGTGGGAGCTGCATGGTCTTGATGATGTTTGTCAGATACTTGGTCGTTTCAGTATGGAGAGGGGGAAGTTACTGAGTACTCCACTGCCTATATTGGCTTCATACTTGAAACACTGCACATTCGACGATCACAGATCAGTTGAGCAGCAAGTTATGGTTGATATGGCAGCCATAGTACTTCATGCATCCATGACTCATGTGTTGAGAGTTGGTTCTCACATGTTTGCCATTGGGGCTACACTTCCAGTTCTTACTTTCATTGTAGTGGGAGTTGGTAGCATGATTATGGCAGATTTTGGCAGTAGGGAAGTGGTTGTGGACATTAGGTCCTTATGCTTCCAAGAGCAGCATGCAGGTGATGCAGGTTGGGTAGACTAGTAGAGGTCTATTGTAGGGCATGTGCTTATGGTCATAGGTGGTACAGAGACATTTTCTTTGCATAGTGACAGTTCGGGTGCTATGGACTTAGCACAGGAGCATGTGGTGGTGAGAGTTCACTCTCCCAGTGAGATCTGGCATGAGATCTTGGTTGACAGGCATCAACAGCTTGTCATTTTCTATCCTGCAAATCTGATGTCTGCCAGCAACTTATCCTCTATGCACTTTGCACATTGTAAAGTGCCGATGGGCATAGGATAACAGTATGGTCATCTTGTTTTTCAGCCTACGGCTGATTGTATTATATGTGTACTATACTCCCTTAAACACACACTGCCTTTAAGTGGGAGGTTGTTGGGGTAAAGGGCACCCACCCACTTGTACAGTGCCCATGTATACTCATATATATATGATAGAGGAATAAGCTGGAGTAGCTTTTGCTCCACCACTTTTGGTGTCTCCTTATCCCTTTGTGTGTGCTCTCCTCTCCCATAGTCTAGATCATAGGGAACCGAGTACAACTTTTTGAATGAACTATCTATGCATGCTTTACAAGCCATTTTTTATCTATGTCCTAGGCCATTTTCTACATGCAAACTTATGAACGTATTGGATAAGTCATATGGTGTTATGCTTGATTCTAGTAGTGATATTACTGATTTTAACTTTGTAAAAGGACCTGTGTTAAATCCTATTCTACCACAAAACACGCAATATTGCATCTTCAAAATATATTGAGAAGTAATTTGGTTCCATTCTTTTAGAAATTTATCGATGAATAGCCATGAAGAGAAACTCGGTTGTAATCATCTTTTCTTGTTCTCTATGCTAATGTAGGAAGCACGTTCTCTCCTTTCAATAAGTGACCTTTTCATATTTGTAAAGTAAATTATATGTTAAAGTAGAAGCACCTACTTTATTTTCCCATTGTAAATCAGAGTGTTAAAAGTGACTTGAAATTCACCAATTCGAATAATCTACAAACAAAATATCAAGGTTGTTAACACTTTATATTTTCACACAAAATTTATAACATCTTTACTTTATATTGATACCAATTTGAATATAGCATATAGCAATTTGAATGTAGCATATTAGCATTTCGAATATAGAACATGGTAAATAGCTCTTTCCTTTTGCACATAGGAGTTTGTGTTTAGCATATATTATTTTGCATATATTTTGTAGCTATTTGAATTTGGGATATAGCACTTTTCATTTATTAATTTGTATATATTTGGTAGCAATTTGAATTTGGGATATAGCACTTTGAATTTCATACATAGCATTTTGCATCTAGAATTAGCACTTATATTGAGCAACTAGCATTTTTGCATTTAGCATATAGCACTTTGTATCCAACACATAAACAAATAAACTTAACCACACATTTGTGTGGGAGGAGAGTCAACACATTTCCTCTCCAAAAATTATAAGACCAAGGAACGTGCCCTTCCTTGGGTTCATAACATTTTGCATTTTGCACATAGTATTTTGCATATAGTATGTAGCAATTTGAGTTTGTAAAATATAGAACATAGCACTTTGCATTTTGCACATGGTACTTTGTTTTTAGAAATGTATGATTTTGTATTTTGTACATAGTATCTTGCATATAGCACATAGCATTGAGCAACTAGCACTTTTGCATTTAGCACATAGCACTTTGTATCCAACACATAAACAAATAAACTTAACCACACATTCGTGTGAGGGGAGAGTCAATATATTTCCTCTCCAAAAATTATAATACCAAGGAACGTGCCCTTCCTTGGGTTCATATCATTTTGCATTTTGCACTTAGTATTTTGCATATAGCATGAACAATTTGAGTTTTGGATATAGAACATAACACCTTGGATTTTGCACATGGTACTTTGCATTTAGGAATGTATGATTTTGTATCTTTCACATAGGATTTTGCATATAGCATGTAGCAATTTGAGTTTGGGATATACTTTGCATTTAGTATATAGCAATTTTCATTTAGGTATTAGTGTTAAAATGGCTAACATACCATATCAATGTCGTGGGTGGTCCTTGTTCTAGGTATATATGCACTGAGCTATATTGTGCATTGACTTTGTATGGTTTCAAGCTTGCAGAAGAGGAGGATCTTTCCCATACCTAGGTTAGATGGGCACCATAAGAGTGGACTTGTGAGGAATGAAGGCTTTTGTCCTCTTGAAAGCCTGTATGATGAGATTCATTGGGTGAGGGATACCAAATCAAATTTTGGCAAGTAGTGGTATAGGCATGCTCAACTCGTTGATAAATGCTTGATTGCGCCTATAGGCAACCAACATTTTCGGAAGCAAGAAACTCTTGAGCTTGAATTGTGTGAATGTAAGTGGAATTTTGAAGCTCTAAGGTGGCGATTGGAAGCATGAGGAAATTCTTTGGTCCTTACTGATAGAGAGAGGAATCATTGTAGAGCTATGCAAAGTCAAACCCGATGCAGATCTCTCTTGATGGAGAGGTGACCTTGAGCCTTCACGTCTTGAAACACAATGCCAAAACTCATTCGGATATGGGTGACAATGATGTGTAATGTGGTTTTCTAGTTACCAAGGCTTGCAATTTGATTGATAGAGGTTCAAGTTTGGTGCCCAATTTGGTTTTCCACCTATCAAGGCACGTAGTTACGCTCCTTAGGAACTGATTATCATTTTCAATGATGTCAACAAACGATATTGACAGACCAATGACTCCTAATTTTTATCCTCGAACTTATAGAAATAGGTAAGAAGTCAGAACTAGTTTTCCCTCTTACGTGTATCGTATGTAAGCTGCTAATATATTTATTGATTGAAATCGTGTTGAATTATCGCATTTGTGAGAATGCGTTGGAATTATGTATGTGAATTTCAATTCATCTTTTTTCCGTCTTCTGCACTTTCATCAAGATTCTTAGATTTAAATTTAATTGCTTGTATGCGCAAGGAGACTAAACCATAGCAAACAACTTCTGAATATGCATCAAGATGATTTTATAGCGCAACTAGATCTATATCCCTAATTCTTGTTACTTAGATCACGTTCCCTTGCGAATCGACATGGACTATGTAATTGTCTATCTTTACCTGCATCCATAAGGTTCATGGCAAGGACTTGTCACTTTTGTAAAGCAGTCTTGTTTGCAGAGCTCTAGCCCATTCAATTAAAACTGCTCGCTTAAATATTTAAAGTAATTGTTTTTCTATCTTGAGGTGGCTAATATTAATTATGCTTCACTGATAGATTTCCCTTTGTATGTTTTCAGGTGTCTGGCAGAGGGAGCAAAAGAGTTTCTCCTGAAGCCTGTCTAGCTTGCCGACATGAAAAGACTAAGAGGGCATGTGCATGATCTTAAAGTAATTGTGCAAACAAATCAGCCTAAGATTCTATGCTCTAAAAGAAAGCAAGGTGCTCTGTGCTATGCGTTGAGATCTTTTGCTCTTCTTGACTTCAAAAGATCATCTTTTTAACTGTTGATGCAATTGTGCAATCTCAGCTTTGAAATTTTGTAGGCAATTCTCAATGTTCCTAGATCCTAAAAGGCAGGAAATTGCACTTGAACTTTGCATTGCGATGCAAAAAGCAGATATCCAAAGAAACTTGCAGGGATGAATAAGGGGAAATGAAAACATACCTTTGTAAGCCGATGTCTATAATAGTTTTTTGTTCACTTTCCTATCAATAACACAGTCACCCAATTCAACGCTTCAGAGAGCCAACCCAGTGTTGAGCTCTGGCTTTGTGACATCAGAGACGTCGCTCATCCTTTCACAAAATGCAGTGGCTTCATCCACTACATCTCAGAGAACGTTGCAGGCAATTTGGGTGAGGATTACCTCCAGGAAACCACGATTCAAAAATCACCCAAACTCGCAAAAAACTTTCCCAGAGGATAAGCCTTCTCAGCTGTTAATTTTCCAACTAAGCTATGGACATGGGTACTTGAAAGCATGAATTATGAAGAAGGCAAAGAGATACTAGCATGATCTGTAGAACCGAAGCTGCTCTCATTAAATCTTGGCTCCAGCGCAAAGGTGATGTGGGCTATGAAAGATGAGCACATTGGGGGATTACCATGAACGAGGCGAGCACACTAAAGGCGTGGCAATCGGCGCATGCGAGGGGTCGTCCGATGGGAGGTGGGGAGAAGGCAGAGGAGTGGGCAATGTGAAAAGCAAATTGGGTAGCGAAATCTGTGATTTGAAGGGGAAAAGACAACAAGACTAGGGTCTTATGTAATATGAAACTTTTGGGAGGTGTTGGCTATGGCGAGGTGAGGGAGGCGACCGTGGAGCAGTTATTATGGGGCTGCCCCTTCATTTCATTTAATAAATAAAAGTATTGGATATAAAATCTATTGCACGTGGCTCAACAAGAAGCTAGGATTTTTTTTCATTCCACAATGCTACCTGCCAGAATATACCAACACAAAATTAACCTAAATTTCAATACTTAAGTTGGTAAAATTGAGCAAAACCACATGAATTCAAGCATTGCCTCTTGATTAGCAAGTCATCCCACAACCCTTTGTAGGGCCAAGAGATATAAGGGTGAAATTCAGCTTGACATGGTTAAATCATCAATAAACACTATTCCACTATGCACTATATCTACAATATTCGTGATGTATAAGGGGCTTGTTAGAAATTTACAAGCGGAGAATTGGTATTCCAACTTTGACGGTTCGGATCGTAAGACCATAGTCAAGAAGCTCTTTTTCAATTCGACTCAACATTTTAGCCTGAAAGGCACCAGAGTTGGTCGCCTCAAACAGCTCTGTTATCGCCATGGTGGAAGCAAGAATGCGGATATGACCCGCGGCCACGAACTGTAAAAGGGTCTGCACCGAACGTAAGTCCTTCAAGACTTTCTGAGTCCTGCTTTCTTCTGTGTGGATTGGTTGATGTTTTGCCGTATTTGACGTCAAGACAATTATCAGGACTTCGGGAACGACGAAACGAACTCCATCACAAGTAATGCAATCGACACCATGAAGCATGACTTCTGAAGGACTGCCACCGGCCACGTCTCCGTCGCATGCTTTCTCGAGGAGGGCGTTTTGTTTCCAACCACGGTCGTTGATCTTCCTGGCCGGGTGGTTGCCCCCCATGCAGTCAAAAAGGGCGGAGCGAAACCAATGGCTAGACATTGCTGCGCGTGCTATCAGGCTAGTGGCGTTCAAAGGTGTGGGTGGACTCCGCAGATGAGGAAACCGTTGCTAGTGATGGCGAAGCTACAAATGGTATCATTAAATAAAGCAAGCACGCCAGTTCAGTCGGGACTCGGGCAGCAACGTTTATAGTCGGGAAGATGCATCGGACATACGTCCCGCAATGGTCGGCATGGTCAAAGACTCAAGAACAACGAGTGGGAGTGTAAACAAGAAGTTCGAGGGAGTCATTTGACAATAAAGACACCTTTACATTCGAAATCTCCCTCCAATACATTGGCTTAGAGAGCTTCCCAGTGTAGCTATCCCAACTCCACTAGCACTCAAGTCTCATAGCCCCATGGAGGGCTAGGGCTAGCTTAGAATGCTAGGGTGGCTTTGTAGCTCTCGCTCAACATCCTCAAATTTCAGGAATCTGGATGAGCCTTGCAATGCCCAAAGCTCCTCATTGGCCCAAATAGCCTGAAGGCTATGGAATTGGCTGTGACAGCTGGTAACCTACATTGAGCTGCATTTGAAGAAGACCTTGAGATCTTCATGGGGTTGCATTTCTGGAAATGCTGGCTCGGCAGGGCCTGCTAAGATTGTAGTAGTAGAACCAATGTGGGAAAGTCCTCTTAGTGGTCTAAGCGTTGGCCTTCCAATCCTCAAGTCATGGATTCAAGTTCTTGAGACTGGGACTGGTGTCCTAGCTTGTGGATGCTCGTGTGTGTGTGTGTGTGTGTATGTGTGCGTGCATGTGTTGAACATGACTCTCGACCCTCTGCCCATCGATCCAAGGCTATATGTTCCTTGATAAAACCATGCGTGGCTGAGTGTGGGGTGAGTGTGTAAAACCAAAAGACTTGAAAAACATTAAAAATCTACATGGCTAGCATCCACAACATCCTTGCACATCAAAATATAAATATAACTTGACTCCAAGTTGAAAATTGATCTAGCTACATGTCACGTGTGCTTTCCATACATGTGGTTAAGAAACATTTATTCAGTTGGCAGAGTAAAAAGATGCTAGACCCTTAGATATAATTCAAAGATCTATTGCTTGGGAATGTGTAATAGATATTAAAAGAGTTTGGAATAGCATTCAAGAGTGAGCCCTTCAATACATTATAAAAGTTAATTTAATAAGAATTTAGGAATTTGAGATGTGTATATGAAGTTAAATGTAGATTCTAGATAAAAGAGGAATTGATTGTGAACGTTTATGTTGTTGAGATGTACTCAGGTCCAAAGTTAAAGTTGCTCACAACCCATCCCTAAACACTTGGTAAAGGAGATATTGAGGATGCTCTCATGGATACTACACAATCTGAGTTTGTAGATGATGAGCTCATGGAAATACACACTCAAAGACCACTCAATGAGCTTAGATTAAGAAAGGAAGAGAATCACATGTGGTATACATAAGATGCTATGCTTCTAGCATGGAGCCATGTGGAGTCTTTGCATAATGGTGCATGTAGCAGTTTGTAATGAATGTTATAAGTTTAATCCTTTCTCTCGACCCTTCCATCAATCTCCCATCAATAGACCATAAATCCATCTCTTAACGAAACATATAACTATGAGTTGAATTCAACTTCTACAAGCTCAAGATTTAGACTTTTACATCTTTGCTCAAGGAGATTGTATCTCTACTATTTACAAAGATTATGCTACAAATTTAATTTATTATATATTTATAGTTCTAGATGATAAACATATTATTTACCAAACTTGAAATGAACAAGGCACACAAATGGCATAATAGCTAGGTATCAAAGCAAAAACTTAGGTAACAATGTACTTAGACTAGTAACATCAACACAACATTTGATATAAATGGTGAGAAAAATAATATCTTACTAAACCCAAGGGCTTTGTATCTACATCCCAATTGTAGCTCCCAAGATTACATTTGAAATATAGTGACTCGCCAAATACTAGACAATGAGGAATTACAAAAGGGCCAACATATTAGACCTTTGCAACCTCATCATCTAGATTTTGTTGCATCATGGATGTTTCTCATGACATTGTATCCAAAAGCATGGCTACGCTTTGTGTGGGGCATGTAGGGATTTCACATGCAGCTTAGACTTTCCTTATCCCATCATCTCCAGAAACGGATGTGAACTCTATATTGATGTTCCAAATCCATGCCCTCAATGGTTTGCAAGGGGAGTGAAAATGCAAGGTCAAATGTTAAACATTTTCTGTAGTAAATACTTTCACATTTATTGATGACTACACATGGAAAGTATTTGTATTCTAAGTTCTTCATGGAGAGATTTGAACTACTTAATATATTTCAAGAGCATAATAATGGTAGAAACTTATTTTGGTTGTTAAATAAAATGTCTTTGATTAATAATAGGAGAGAGAATGAGTTCTATAGACAATGCCAAATCAAGTAGGATGTCTCCTTGCCTAAGGTATAACACAAAACCTAGAAGGATATCTCCTTGCCCAAGGTATAACAAAAAATGGGTATTGAAAAAGGAGAGAAGCACACCCTTGTGGAGTTTTAGTCAAATTCAAACTAGCAAAAGCATCTTGCAAAATGGTTCATTTAACATCTACCTATCTCCTCCTAATGCTTTAAATGACATGATACTATGACACAAAATTTTGAGATCTTTTTTTTGGTATTATCGTTTTTATAGATGTTTCACAAGATTGTGAGGATTAAGCCTAGTAGTTATCACTTTATCTTTATTTTCTAAGATAAGTCCTTTTATATGAGATATTATAGGGGGCCTAAAAAAAGGAGGAGTCAATTGTATAAATAAATGAGTCTCATTTCCATGTGTGCTCAATAATGTAAGAGAAATCGTGAACATGCCAAGCATGTGAAAGGCATGTCAAGTAGTGTAAAATAAAGGGAAATCCTTCTAGATTTCCTATGTAGAATATTTAGAAGGTGGAAATCTAGTGGAAATCCTTCTAGATTTCCTATGTAGAATATTTAGAATGTGAACATATGGCAAAGATAGGGTCCCTATGGGCTCCTTGTGAGAACACTCTTGAATTTTTCAATTTTTAAAGAGTCGTAAACATTTTGTGATGGCATACATGTCAAAATTAGCCAACAAAGACATGAATGATGACATACGGGTTTATATGATTGATGGAAAAAGGAATTAGATTCTACATACAACAATTGTAACTAGGTAAAGGAGGTTGACAAGTATCTACAAAAGAAGCACTCCTCTTCCTTGTTCAGCACCTCTCCTATAACCATTGGGCTACATGCTTCTATGAGATGGTCTCTCATATAGAGTTTGGAATCCACTTCTCTCTAGATGCTTCTTCTTCCATGAGTGACCTTGGAATCCACTTCTTTCTAACTGTTTCTTCTTCTTCCATGAGTGGCCTTCTCTCTCTCTCTTTCTCTCTCTCTCTCTTAAATGTACAAAACCTCTATTCATATGAGATTAGTGAATTGTAGCTTCATCTCCCATGGAAATTGAAATCCATACATGTCTCTTGAGTTTTTCACTCTTACCTCTTGAGATTTCTAATGCTCACTGTGACTACATGGGTCAATATTGTCTTAAACCATTGTGTGTTTATCCTTTGCCGCAGGTATATTATATGGGTCTTTGATCAATGACAAAGGTGGAGTGTTGAGAGAGCATTCTTCCTAGTCAAAATGTGTGTGAAAACTCGGGACAATTTGATCCCCTAGTGATAAATTGCCTAACTTGGTGATCACTCATTTGATTCTAGCACAACTTATATCATCGCAAATGTCTCTTCAAGGTTTATATTTAAGTTTTTTTTCAAATATAAATAAAGGTATGAGACTCCATATTTGGAGAATCTATTTCCATGATAGTTTGGCCCCTTGATGGTATATCGCTCATAACTTGGTGCTCATTTGTCTAATTCTAATAAAAGGTATATCAATGGAACGCTCTGTTCAAAACACATCATCAGACTTATTCAATTTTTATATTAAATATTAAATAAGAAAGTTATGAGACTCTATGTGTGACTATCTATTTCATGGTAGTTCTAACCCCTTGTAGTAACTTTGTTCAAAACTCTCCATGAAATTATGTATATCACTGTAAAGATTATCTTAAGATGCATATTGTTAAGGTATTCAATTTTTGATATAGTGTCTTTATTATATATAAACATTAAATTATGTTCCTCTCATCAAGTGAAAGAATTTTTATCATTGAAGGACAAAGCTAAGAAGTGCATGACTTTTATTATCCACAACTTCATGTCACATCTTTTAGTAGAGATGAAAAGTATGTTTGGTCTTGGATTCTCATCTTGCCTTCCTAAATGATCTTGGATTAGGGTGTAGTTCATGTTGTGCCTATAATGGACATGTGTGCTTTCCTATGTGGTAAAAAGGATGCCTAGAAGAACTCCATCACAAGATATCATAGCACATCTATGAGAATTAGAAGATTTTGAAGATGCTTATCAAGTTATTTGCATGGTCATTATGATCATATCCTTTATGTTTGCACTCTTGAATGTCATTAGGGGAGATTTGGTGTCTCAAAAGGGCCTCCAATTAGTGTTTCCTAATTTCAAGGCATTAGAGAGAGATTTGAGGTGTAACCAATGAGAGTGCTCCTTTGTGTGGGACGAAGGTATATTGAGGTGTACAAAAGCCTCATGTTGTGCATGTATGGGTG
Organism: Dipteris shenzhenensis; assembly: GCF_047967505.1. Lineage (NCBI taxonomy): Eukaryota > Viridiplantae > Streptophyta > Polypodiopsida > Gleicheniales > Dipteridaceae > Dipteris > Dipteris shenzhenensis. The sequence continues at coordinate 24,295,682 of NC_141627.1, forward strand.
GGGAGACCTATCACCCATTGTCTAGACCCATGGTCCTCACTCCTAGCCATTGAACTAGTCTCCAAATCCTAGGGTCACATTCAAATTTATGGTCGATGATTCCCAACCATTAGATCAAGGGGTAGATCCAAAGGAGGGGATGAGAGGAAAGTGTGCTTCAATCTAGGCCATAGATCAAGGGGTAGATCCAAGGGAGGGGATGAGAGGAAAGTGTGCTTCAATCTAGGCCATAGATCAAGGGGTAGATCCAAAGGAGGGGATGAGAGATAAAAGCACTTAAATCTAAGCCATAGATCAAGGGATGGATCCAAGGGAGGGTATTTTGAAAAGAATATTAACTCAAGCAATCGCCCATGGAATGCCTTAAAAGATATTAATGTGGAATGATGCAAAAGGCACTTCAATATGGGCCATAGATCAAGCATGGATCCAAGGGAGGAGGTGAGAGAAAATGGCACTTCAATCTTGGCCATTCAATATGGCACTTCAATCCAGTCCATCCATCTTCATCTTGTGATCTCCACTCTCCATGAAGCGCCTCAATCCTAGCCCTTCATGAAGAGCCTCCATCTCCACCATAGATCTTGAATAGATCTATTGGCCTACAATGAAGTGCCTTATTCCTCTTTATTAGGCTTTACCCCTGTCAAATTTGGAGGACACTGAAGTCAACCTTGTCCCCATCCAAGGCATCCTAGGCCCTTTATCCATCCTGCATCTAAGGGCCAAGATGACCCATGTCAGCTTAGTAAATGCCAGGGTTCCCTTATACCCTTGGGTTACCATAGTAGGTCACTTTTGATCAACTTAATCTCTTTCTTAATCTATTCCTTATGAGGCCCTTTTGAGACCTCAAACCTTCCTTAATGGTTAGTGACTCGATAATGCCTTCAAGTGCAATGATGAGTTGGGTTTCAATCCATGTATTAGTAGCTTGGTGTGAAGAATATTTTAATCTTTAGACGGTTGTTGACCATGAAAGTGCAGTGGTAAGTCTTAATGTCTTCAATTTCTTTTTTCTATGCAAATGATAGAGTATAATACCATGAAGCTATTATATGCACTTTTAAATATATGAGGCGTGCTTCTAAATATATGTATATACAATGGTTTCATGGCCCTAGTTGGGCTATTATTCTTGAGGAATTGGTCAAAGATTGTATTATAGAGGTTTTTGAAGAAATGATGATGCATAATAAGTTAGAGTTGGTATATTAAGTATTTTGAGAAATTTTTTTAGATCTAGGTGCTTTCTTTATTTATGTCATCATGGTGAATATTCAAGTAATTTGAGAAACCCAAGGGAAAGACCAAGAGACTTATTTTAAGATTTTGCCCAAGGATGTCAATTTTTTGGATGGTCCATAAAGGAGAGGACTGAGATCTTGTATAATTTTTTTCAAGGTGTAGCCTTGAGTTAGCATAAAGACTTATTGAACTCTACCAAGGAGGAATGGGACCAAGTGGTGGCTATAATAAAGCTAAGATTTGGGACATTGGAGTTGCCATTTATTATTGCATTTGGAACGCCTGTTCCATCAAGAGGAGGGTAAAAAGTTCTCTAAATTACCAATCCAATATGAATATTTGTGGAAAAAATATGAAAGGTAATCTCTATGGGCCATGGCATTTTCATCACTAGTCACTCAAAGTGTTTCAAGGATGGAGCATATAAATATGAAAAACAAATTCATGGTTTTGGAGCCTCGTGTTCACTCGAAAGTGATGAGTCCAATATCATATATGAAGGCACTCTATATTAAACATCATATATGAAGGCATTCTATATTACAACTAAGAAAGAGTATTATCATCAACTTTGGCCTCCCATGTAATGGCAACTCCTTACGTACCAAAATCCTCTCAGTTACATCATAATCATTTCTATTTCAACATCATCAACATTGACCTCTCAAACAATGGAAACTCCTTAGGTACCAAAATCCTATGATCTAGATCATAATATCTCCAAATTGATGGATTGTTTTACCAATTTAGATTTGTGTTGGGTAATGCATGGCCACCTAGAAGTTGTAGTCTAAGTAAGGAGAGTCCTAGAGATATAGTTGGAATCACATTTAATGAATGCCATGAGAGAAGGAACTATTGCACTGGGTATCCTAGAATGAAGAAAAAGGGAAAGATGAAATAAGTAATGATGTAAGTAATTTATTTACAAAAAAAAGAGATAATGGTAGGAAGAGAATAGGAGAAAGAAAAGGATTTAGAAGCTAGTAAGGTCTTGAATATTGAAGCAAAACATAGTAAAGTGTTGTCTTTTTCTCCTTAGAGGAAAATAAGATATTTGAAAGAGGTTACGATAATGCATTTTGGGAAAAGGGTCATTAAGAAACCCATAGTTATGAATTAATCCAAGCAAAAAATGAATCCTTAATGGTTTTTCGATCCTTCTCTCTTGAATTTCTTAATCCAACCTCAAACTAGCAGTCGTCAAAAATTCATTCATTGCCATGCTTGGTTAAAGATGCCTACCTTTATTCCATCAAAAGATGTTCCTCCTCCTAAAAACAAGTGTTTGGTGAATCTCTGGGAGTGTTTGGATTCACTACAAGGCACAATCCATTTTTCGATGGAAATACCGATCTTTTTTACACTAAAAAGTTTTTTTTAAATGGGTGCAAAGGTTGATATTTACATTGCTATTAGCGTCGGAAAAGAATGGTTGCGATATAAGGGTCGCTATATAGCAACTCTGGTTAATGTTGCTATATAGCGATGCTTAAGAGAAACTTAAAAAAAGACATTAGTTGGGCTAAACAGGGCTACAACAAGCCCTGTTTTGCCCCACTAATGTTTTTTTTTTAGTAATTACAAAAGAATGTTGTTTGTTATCAATCTTGTGCTCCACAAGAGAGACTGGTCAAACCTATGAATAGCTTGTTGCAAAGAGACATGGAAAACCATCAAACATATCCAAGTATTGGAGCTTCTCGCTACTTGATAGAGAATCACCAAGAAGCTCTTTATTGCATTGGTGTCATTTAGTGTGCTCCACATCCTCCACATGAAGTGTCTCTATAGGATCTTCTTGTACCACCACCTTGTTCCCTCCTGATTCAACATCCCGATCAGCACCAAGAGAAAGACCAAAGGCCACTCGTTCCACCTCACCCTCTGAGTTGGACTCCTTGGAGCTACACCCTGTCTCTTCTTCTTCATTGGTTAAGTTAGAGCTCGAACCCTCTGATGTTGAAGACTCCTCCTTGACAACTTCCTTTTTGCGACTTCTGATGTTGTAGCACACCTTCTTATTGTTTCCTTGCAAAATCAATTCTCCAGTATCCCACTTTTGAATAGCCTTCACCTTGTGTAGCCAAGGCCTTCCCAAAATCAATGGATAGGCACATGCATCTGGCTTTGTAGGGATCACTTGAAAAGTAGTCGGCACAGAAATTCCACATACATCCACTTCTAGATTTTTCACAACTCCCAAGGTCTTTACCCTAGTGTTGTCAGCAGCCAATTTGATACAATAAGGAGAGGTAGTACTAGAGTATTTTAAATTAGCATCTATCACGGTCTTCTCACTCATGACATTAATCGATGCACCTCCATCAATGTAAACATTAGAAATCAATTGACCATCAATGATCACATCAACCACAGGTACATCATCACCGACATCTATATCTACCTTTTTAACAACAGGAATGGTACTTTTCTTCTTTTTCTTCTTTGACACTCTTGTGCTTGCTAGCGTTCCCCATTCTTTCTGTAGTTTTGGAGACAAAGAAAGTAATTGACCAAAGGTGATATGAGCTTCCTTTTCTTTAAGGTCAGACAACAAGTCATAGCTTCCAATGCCTTGTCCTAAAGGAAAGTCTGACTATCTAATTCTCCTTCTAGATGCCTTCTTTTTCTTACTACGGTGTTCCTCTTCCTGATGTTCCTCATCTACTTCTTCCTTGCTTTCTTCTTCTTCTTTTGCTTTACCACGCCCCCGTTTAGCCATCATTACCTCTCTTTCCTCATCCCCTGAAGAAGCTTTTAACAAGGATACTTGTTTTTCTTCTTTCTTTCTCAATCTAGGACACTCAGGGCGATAGTGATCTTTTTCATTACATTCATAGCAAGTGACCCCACTCTTATCTCGAGGCCTATCTTCACTCTTTGGTGCTCTGGGTTGTCGTGCATTAACCAAATGCAAGTTCAAATCAGCAAACTCTGCCATCAATTGGGAGATATTATGATCTAACTCAGAGGACTTTGGTACCTAAGGAGTGCCCATTACCTCCACCTTAGAAGTTGAAGCTGTTGATGACATAAAAGAGGATTCGATCTTTAGAGAAGCTTCTTTCTTGGTGGCAATGTGAAGTGCCTCCACGTATGTTGTTGGATCTTTACTCATTAATTTTGAGCGAAGACGAGGCTCCAAAGCCATAACAAATTTGCTCATCTTTAACTGCTCCATCCCTACGAGACTTTGAAGGGCCGATGATGCAGATGCCACAGCTTGCAAAGCTGCCCTTTCATAATTTGTCCATATTAAAGTTTCATATCAAATTGCCAACCCCAAATCTTTCCTTCATTGTAGCCACCACTTGGTTTCAGTCCTCCTTGGTAGAGTCCAAAAAGGCCTCATGCCAACTCAAGGCTACACCTTCAAGAAAATCAACAAATTCTCTACCCGATCCTTCATGGACCATCTATAAAGCTGGCATCCTCGAACAAAATCTTTAAGATAAGACTCTGGGTCTTCCCCTTGGGTCCCTCGAAACAATGGAATCTTCACCATGATGAAACACAAAAAGGAAGCACCAAGATCCAAATAATATTCCAAACAAGATTTAAACAAGATCCCACAGAGCCTTAGTATACCAAGACCAACTTATTATGCATAACCACTTGTTGAAAACCCTCCACAATGTGATCCTCAACAAAATTTAAAAAAATAAGTGATCAACCAGCACCATGAAAACATTGTGTATACATGCATTTAAAAATCACCCTTGTCACAATTGGACGTGCACATAACAGCTTGAAGATATTGTACTCTTCATCATTTGCATAGCAAACGAAGTTGAAAGCATTGAGAATCAGCACTCCACTGTTATAGTAAAAAACTACCCAAAGACTCAACTCTTCTTCACACCAAGTTGCCAGTGCATGAAACAATCTCCAATCTATCATTGTGCCTATTGCTGGCATTGTCGATTCACCAACATATTCAAGAGTGTAAACATAAAGGATATGATCATGATGACCATGCGAATAGCTTGAGCATCACCTTCACAATCTTCTAAGTTCTCTTAAACGGGTTGTAATCTCTTCTAACGGAGTTCTTCCAGGCATCTTCTTTATCACATCAAAAAACACATGTCTATACTAGGCATAACATGCAATCAAGTACACCTGATACCATTTAGTAAGGTGGGATGAGTCCAATACCAAACATACCTGGCGTCTCCACCAAAAGATGTGACATGAAGTTGGGGTAATAAACTTCATACTGCTTTCAAACTGAGTGATAGAGATATTTATCATTGGGAAAGGGAAATTAAAAAGAATATTTTATACTAAGAGAACACACCATACTTTCCTCCTTTAGATGGGAATGAAGATGGTAACATCCCAAGTGATTTTGTACTAAAGCATAGCGAGAAGGAACGGATTAGCAGAGGCCATAATCTTAGCAAGCCAGTCTATGCCAAAGAGAAGAGTGATATGTTGTTGAAAGATCTTATAGCTCAACATGACATGAACTGATATATATTGAGGAGTTTGAAGGGGCTGATTGGGTCAGATGGGTAGGTTCCGGGGAAAAATTTCACCTCCTTCATAGATACCTTTAAAATTAGCTCAAAACACTCTGCAAAATATCATAAGACACAGAGACCCATAACTTTCAGCAAAGACATGATATCAAATAT